>NW_015117464.1:0-17448 GCF_001443285.1 Poecilia latipinna
GTTATAATTCAAAGCAGCCAAAATTAGTTTTTAATGGGCCTCCCCGGGGTTCACCCATAGGGAAAGCTTTTTTTTTTTTTTTTTTTTTTTTTTTGTTCTGGAGTCGCTAAATTATAAGCTCCATCATGTGCATCGTTGATCTGAATGGCTCACTCAGTGTGTGCATACATGAACAGTGAAAGAAGTATTTACCTCCGCCGTTTTTCCCGCAGAGATAGGGAAATCTCCACACGTTCCCCAGTCCAATTGCATAACCCACACAAGACAGGAGGAAATCAAATTTTCCTCCCCATGTTTCTCTGGCGGGGACGTCTTTCTGCTTCTTGTCGGTCTTCACGTCCAGGGACTTGGGCTTGTCGTTGTTGGCGGCCACCTCGTTCAGTTCTGTGACCTGTCCATCCGCTTTGGTGCCGTTCGTCGCCATGTCTCTGGATTTGGCAAAGGTCCTGGCAGTCGGACGGGAGGCTTCAGCACCGGTCCACGTAGACAGCAGCTTCGCGGTTTTTTTTTACCCCCCGCCCCCCCACTCTTTTGTTCTACAACTAAACCTTCGGACCAAATGTCTGGAGATGGAGCCTGTGCGAACACGACTGGTCAGTCGTTGTCAACCTAAGATCGTGGATAGAGTGATTGGTTGTTTGAGGGTGCAGGAAAAATGGTTACCTGTTTCAACAAAGATGGACACAGAATGTACCACACTCATTTCCTCTGAATCAACAGCAGCAGTTTAAACAAATCATTTACTTTTCAACTCCAAAGACGCATTTTAAAGTGCAGACTGATTCATTCTCTGATATTTTGGCACCAGAACATTATTATTTTTTTTTTTTCATTCATGTCAAATCACTGATGGCAGAGCCATGCTGCCTTGCCTCCACACAAATCAGCTTGCACATAATTTAACAGCCAAACAAACAAAGCAACAGACATGGTTGTCTAAACAAATTCCGAATTTAAATGTGCCAAACTAAGGAGAAGTGCAAAGTGTTCCAAAACACGCAGGACGCACCGTAGCAATGTAGTGTCCAGCCTATGAAAATTAAACTCAACGAGGTCCACCAATTAACACCTACAGATTCTCCTGTCAGTTATTTTTGTGGATAGCTGAAAGTAAGCGTGGACAGATGGACGTCTCTAACACGCTGGAAAACAAAACGCACCGTGGAGACGGGAAAAAAAAGGGATGTCCAAATGCGTAAAAGCTTTACGCATCAGGCTGCACACATTCTGCCATGTTAATTGGGAACTCTGCGCACCAGAATGCGACGCTTTGCATCTGCAAACACCAAGCAGACAGAAATCAGCTCCGCATGTTCGACTGTTGATTTGAGATAAGTGTGCAAATATTTACTTGATCCCCCCCTTCAGCAGCAGAGCAGCAGCCTCAGTCTCAATCCAGTCAATCCGACTGCTGTCGGAGGGGACAAATAGCCGAGCCGCGTATTAACCGGTTCCCACAGATATAGACAGCAAATATTTAACACATTTTTTTTTTTTTTTTTTTTTTACTCACAGTGAATCTGGGATCCGCACCGCCGAGCCTCCGCTGACTGCCACAAATCTCCAAACGAGGGATCCGAAGATTCCTCCCGCGGGTCAAGTTGTAAACTCCCGGTGTGTCTTGAAACATAAATAGATTTTACTTCCATTAAAAGACATTAAAGGGTACCATGCGGCGTTCGTGGGGTCCAAGCGGGAGCTGTCCAGCGGGGAGCAGTGCTGAAGACCAGAAGGATGAAGAAGGAGGAGGAGGAGGAGAAGACAGAAAGAGAGAGGAGGAGGTTGAATTAACACGGGCAGCAGCCGCTTCGCCTTGTGCGACTGTCTAACATCAACAACCAGAGACTCAACTCCCATCTACACAGCCTCAATGTCATCTCAAAGTCGCCCCCCTCTCCGCCCCCCTTACCTCCCCTCCTCATCCTCATTCTCATCTATAGGCTGAGCCGAGATCACATTATTTTGGTTTCACTCCGTTCAAGTTTGGATTATTTTCTTTTTTTCTTTTTTCTTTTTTTTTTTGGAAGTACATTTTCAAAAACGCTGGAAAGTTTTAAGAATGTTACAAAATATTCAAATGAAACATTTTTATGTTTATTTATTTATTTATTGTGTGCATTGACACCAAGCAGTTCGAAATGTGAGCCCCCCCCCACCCCCCCGAATCCTCCTCTCATCCTCTTCCTCCCCCCACCCCCCACCAGTATTAGAATATGGCCGAGGTGCAAAATGGCAACATATGAGGGGTAAATATAACGCAGCCCCGTCGTGTCCAAACGCGTAGTGCATTTTGGAGGCTGAGGCCAGTCGGCGGCTGTCTGGCAATTCTTGGCAAATTGAGATAAAGGGAGCCCGTCAATAAAAGAAAGGGAGGGAACAGTGACTGGCTGTCTAACTCAGCCTGTAAACCCGACGCCTTCACGAGTGCTGGGATGATATGAGTAGGATAAACTGGAAGAGCATAAACTCTGGCAATTATTCTTTTTAAAAAGTAAAGAAAATGCAAAAGATGGAAACAGCGCCGAGAGGAATGCGCCGAATTTTCTCCTTTTCCTGCTTTTTAAATTTTGCTTGTTGTAAAAAAAAAAATATATATATATATGGAAAGTAGAAGAAGACAAGACAGAAAACAAGAGGATCTAACTCTCTGGTAAGTGATTTGCTTAATAAGCGAGTCAACTTGTTTGATTTTCTTGCAACTTCTTTTTCCTCTTTTTTTTATTTTTTACTTGAAGCTTTTGCCATTTGCCTCCACGCTCTTACTTTGTGTCCCACATGAAGCACGTGTTCTCGCAGAAATACACCTTTTTAAGAGTTGTGTAGGAGGCGGCGCGGCGCACACTGCGATGTAAACTGCTGGAAATGCGCTCTGGCACAGAGAGACATCGGGAGCGTTTACAAGTGCGGTGTGAACGCTCCTCTCCTATCGTGGGGCTGAGAGGGCACCAGATGGTAAACCAATGAGGGGTGAACTAACCCACTAAATGTTGCCACATGAAATGCAGCATTTAAAATCCCATCTGGTTTGCTGTCCCTGCAGACATGAAAGTGTGAAACATGACACATATTTATACACCTGCTGATGGAGCACGCAGGCGTGTCCAATGGGGCTGGTGACATGCACACCCAGCCAGCTGACCCCTGAACCCCGGAGCTTTATGATTTATCTCGCTGCACTTTTCCACTGGCGGACCCTCAGTGTTTTTTTTTTTTTTCATTTCAGCAGGAAGCCTTCATGTGGCTCCTTGTGACTGCCGTATGTGCTCCATTAGGCTGGAATTACTTGTCCTCTTTTTTTAATGGCTTTCAGTGTGCCGCTTAGACTGAACCGCTAGTTCCCCATTTTACAGGCCCAGTGGCTGTAAAATCTGTGTAAGGATGATGAGAAGAATTTGTAAAAGGGTGAAACTGTTTCCGTCTGGTAATTTGTCTTATGTTTTTTGTACAAGACATAAACACATACCTTAAAAAAAATATTTAGAAAAAGGCCAAAGTTGTTGAAAAACGAATATTTTTCGTGATTTTGTGGGAGAACATTAACAGCATCATGAAGACCAATAAACGCACCTCGCTGAAGCTGTGAACAAGTTCAAAGCACGATTAGGTTATGAATTATTTCTCCAGGCTTTGGAGATGATCTGATGAAGCCAAGATTCTCCTTCCATCATCCAAAGAGGACAAGAGAATGACAAAGGTTGAAATGGCTGCCAAGACAAACAAGAAGAGCATAAATCAAAGAAGTAGCCAAGATGCCGAAGATAACCCTCGGGGAGAAGCAGAGATCCACAACCCAGGTGGAAGAATCTTTCACTCCATAAGTTTGGTCTTTTTGGAAGAGTGACCAAAAAGTAATGAAGAAAGAAAGAAAATATTGTTGAATGAAAACCACAAGAAGTCCCAGAAAGAAAATCGTCAATGTGTGGGAGAAGATGCTCAGAGGTCAAGCAAAATGCTTGGAGGACAAACACTACAAACCTCCTGAACATAACATCCCCATAGTGGAACACGGTGACGGCAGCAGCATGATGTGAGGACACATTTTGCCAGCAGGGACAGGGGAGGCGGTCAGAGCCGATGGAAGGATGGATGGAGCTGAATATGGACGATCCTGGAATAAAACCTGTTGGCGGCTGTGGCTGGAGTTCATCTACCAGCAGGAAAACAGCCATAAACATACAACCAGAGCCGCAATTCAGGGCTTTAGACCACAGCATGTTTATGTGTTAGAATAACTTAAAGTTCAGGTCTAAATGCAATTGTGAACCTGTGGTGAGCCCTGAAGATTGATGTTAGCATATGCTATCTATCCAATTTGATTAGATGTTATGCAAAGAGACATGCAGCTTCAGTTGCTGAAAAGGAGCGCCTACAAAGTATCGATGAAAGGGGCTGAATGCAAATGCATGCAACTCACTCAGCTTTCATTTGTGGAAAAAAAAATCACAGAAACCCTTTGATGATTTACCTTTGCAAAGCCATGTAGCCTAAAGAAAAACAGGAAATGCAAGAAAGAAAACAACGTGACATTTTAAAGTGTCACAAACACTGTTGCTACAAATTTCTGGTTCTACCTCCACTGATGCTGACAAAATCTAAACACAGCTTCGCTTTAAATCGATAGCTTTGTCTGCCCATCGGTCTCCCTTTAACTCTCAGAGCATTTCTCACTTGTCAAATGCATCTTCGTGGAGTCATATTTTCTAGCGCCACTCTGCAATTTTAGTCCCCAAAATGAACTAATTAGCATGATGATTAGTCATTAGTATGTTAATCATAAGCAATCCACATATTTTATTCATGTTGTCACCCCGTTGTTTTTCCTCCTTCTACTGGATTTGTGTACACATACTGCTTTATTTCCTCACCGCGAACCCTCGTGTTATTGTGATGACCGATGGAATTTGGGGTTTTAAGTAAAGACCGTATTTGCATTAGAAGATAATACTGACGATGTAAAAAAAAAACAAAAAAACCCCCCAAAAAACAAGAAATAAAATGCTTATCACTCATTTTTGTTGACATGAGTTCTTCCTTCTCATAATGAGAGCGGTAAGAGAAGATTGCAGATTCCTGCAAAGAAGTATTCACAACTCCTTTGTAGGAAGATGTTTTGGAAAGAAAACAGAGAAATGTCATCAATCTAATCCTAAATCAGCAAACAGATAGCAACAACAACAAAAAAAAACCTTAGCTCTGACAAGGAGTCTGCCTTATGAATATGAAATGTAAACATGTCTTGTGAATTGATCCCACTCAGAACTTTACAGTCAGAAACATTTTTCTGTTGCTTGGCATGTGTTTATTTTCTCTCTGATTGCTGACATACGTTCTTCTTTGGTTGTTAACACCTCTCTGGCTGATGATGGAGAGACTGGCATATTTCCATCCATCCATCCATTATCTGTTCACCCTTGACCCTTAGTGGGGTTGGGAGGGTTGCTGGTGCCTATCTCCAGCTAACGTTCTGGGCGAGAACTGGCATATTTTCACTTGGGAAATAAAGAGTAACCAGATAAGGGCTTACTCGGTTTTTCTCTGTGCAGTCTAAATATAATTTAGTCGCTGCACACAGGGATGGTTGATGAAATTTACCTCACACCTTCACACGATGAGAGTTTTAGAGGTATACCGCATGAATACGCCGACTTACATCGCAAATCTCCACACTGTGATGTCAACTTTTGAGACAAAAAAACAGTGCAAGGTAAAGATGCTTTTTGTTTGTCTGCTTTTCGTCTGTGTAAGGTTTTGTTTGCCGTGACCTAAATTTCTGTGAAGAAAGTGCATCAGCAACTCTGTCTCGCCTTTTTCCTCCCCTATATCTCCCTTTCTCTCTCTCTCTCCCTCTCTGTTCTCTTTCTATTCCTCCGGCTCGCTTTCGCTCTGTCCCAAACACGCTCGATTTACAAACAAGCTAAAGAAGCTGAGAGGACATTTCTAGCTGATAACAATCAGCTTCAGCCAGATTAGTCATGTAGAGGTATTGTTGGATGTGAGACTCAGAGAGCTCGCTGGCTGCAGATATTTCAGGAATACCAAATGGAGCGTCCTCCAAATTTGGGGAGTCTTCCACTTCTCTTCCTTCTTACCTTTGTCAAGGGGATTAATTATGCAAAGAAGTTAAATCCCGCATCTTTAAAACACTATTTTCCCTCTTTTAGGAATTTGTATGTGGCACTTACCGCTAAGTCAAGTCAAACGATTTTTTTTTTTTTCAACAAATCCAGTGAAATTGAGCAGCATCTGAATGTATCTGCATCAGCCTGTCGGTGCGCACTGATCAGCAGAGAGGTACTCTGTCTGTTGGCAGCTCTGTGTGACAGTCAGCACACGGTGTGGATTTTGTAAACATATGACCTCCATGATAACCGGTATGGGGGCTCTAAATCATTTCAAATTTTTGTACATGTGTTGCTAGGCAACAGTGTAATGTTCTCACTCACCCCTCATGATACTCCCCACCCCCCACCACCTCTTACCCCTTACATGGCTTTCTGCTGGTATTGCTGAGTTTCTCCTGCCAAAAATCATCAATTAACTTTGACAAAAGTCCATTAGTGATAAACATTAAGGCTTCTGAGGGTCAAAAGGCAATTATATGGCTACACAGAAGTAAAGGAAAGTGGAAAATGCAAAATGCATTTTAAAGTTCTAAAGGATAATTTTAAACATATCATTCCAGAACCACATGTTTTGTCCTACTCCGGTAGTAACAGCTTAATATTAAATGCTGCTGCATGCAAAAATATCGCAGCCGCCATACGGCAATGTGTGGATGCTTTACTGTTGTTGACAAGCTAGTTTATAAAAAATAAAATCTTTAAATGATTAAACAGTTTGGTACAATGCCAAGCACCTGGAAAGTACATACACAATTGAAACCAATTTGGAAAAAATAAAAAGATCCTTTCCTGCCGTCTGACGATAAATTGTATAAAACATTTCCTGTTTCTTTAAAAGCAAACATCTTGTGACGATGCCTGCTGGATTTGGTAAAAGCGGCAAGCTAGAAAACATCATTCATGCGTTTAGAGCGTGGGGGTGGGCCAGCAGTATCATCACGTGTGTTGTTGCTGGAGCGACAGGTGTGCTCCACAAAACTGATGGTATCATGAAAAAAATGAGAATTATATGAAAATATTTGATATCTTCTGAAGACATCAACCATAAAATTATAGAAGGGGCACAAATTGTATTGCAAATAAATAATACCTTCAAGAAATAATAACTTTACACAGCCAAATAGGTGGGAGTTTTGTGCCATCTTCTTATACACAAAACTGCTTTCTTTTACACTTAGAGACAAATTTAGAAAAATTCCCACAAAGTGGGCGGAGCCACGAGTCACTAAGGGGCCTGACCAAGTGTGAGGAAGAGGAGAGCGGGTCAGGGCTAGAGAAGCACTGCTGCTTACTTATCAGTTTTGTTGTTTTATTTAGAGTCTTTCCAGACACCTATAGTGACTTTTTATCAACAAGTGACAAATCTAGCAACTTTCTTTAGTGTTGTACTTTGTGACAACGCTTTGCGGCAACCCTGCAACAATGTGTCCTGAGTAAGTAGCCTAAGCTGCGGTGAGATCTCTTCCCACTTCCCAAACCGTCCTGCAGTACGCCGTCACCAATAGTCAGAGCCTTTTAGCACATTTTATTTATGATTTCCTTATGACTGCAAATACATCACAAATTTGCAAAGCTGAGTAGTTCCATCAATCAGTGCTCGCTGCTCTGGCCGTCTCTGTTTTCGTGTTCTTGGGTAAGACCCACCTTGCCTGCTGGTGGTCAGAGGCCCCGGTGGTGGCGGTGCATGGCACCTTCTGTCAGACTGCCTCAGGGCAGCTTTGGCTGCAGCCCTGTAGCTTGCCTCCATGAGCATGTGTGTGAATGACTGGATGTTGTGCGAAGTGCTTTGGAATCCTCCAGACTTGATAAAGTGCTGTGCAAGTACAGACCATTTATATCCACAAGATTACTTCCACTCAAATTAAAGATAAACTTCTCAATATTAAGAGTGCATTAAACATTCATTCGTATGTCCATACCTGACTGTCCTTACAAGGTTACAATGAGGCCGATGCCTGTCTCCAAGTGCAGTTAACGGTTCTTTAAAAAAAAATAAGAAAATAATGGTTTTACACAAGCATCCCTATTTTCCAGGATGTTTCTAAACTATGTTGTTGTAGAAAAATTGAACCAATTTTTTTAGATGACTAATTTTCACCTCATCAAAGGCGCAGTCAGGTAATTACAAGAATTAGTTGTGTTGTTATTTTCTTTTGCTGCTCTCTCTTTTGATCCCAAAGCTGCTTATTTCCTCCCACTGTTCTTGTCCATTTAAGTCTCATTAAATTGTTAGAAATTACAGGATTAAGGGACGATTTGATGACAAATAAATACAAAATGCACCCCGGTTATCAATTGTGTAGAAACTTGTTCACTTTTATTATGTTAATAAGATGTTACTGGGAAAAAAACAAAACAAAAAAAAAACTACACAGCATTTTAGGCCATTATGGGTAATAGGTAGCCTAAATGACGATTCCTAAAAACATTTCTAAACTCGGATGTGAATGCAAATACAAATACACAATGTAAAAAAGGTTAAAGTATGTGTTGCCACAGGGAAACAAAAAGGTTCATATTATATTATTGAATATGTGTATTTCATTGTCTTCTGTAAACTCGTTTGCAATAACAGCTTTATTTTGGCATGTGGTCCAAAGTGAAAGAGATCGCAGTTTCAGTGTGTGAAACGTGTCTGTGTCAGGGAAAAGTGTGTGGAGCCAGAAGTAGCTAAAGGTCCGTCATCATGCATATCCAAACAGAAAGGAGCTGTGACACTGAACTCTTTAAATGGAGGCTTTGACAGCAGTCTGCAATCCTTTCTCAGCACACTGCCCCTGCTAATCTGCTCTATTCAACCACATCACTATGGAAACTGACTGGATATCTCACCCTGGCTGCCTAACCGGTGCCATGCAGCCATGTCCACCACTGACATGGAGGTTGTTCAGCAAAATTGCTGCCTGATCATTGTTCTACCACAGTAGCCATGCTGTGACATTATTGTCTGCTTCTCTGACACATGATTATTTATTTATTTTTTTTATCTGAAAAATTGCACTGTTGAAGACAGCAAATGTAAGCTCAAAGGCTTGCAAGAGTAATCCCTTCGGTGTTAACTTGGCTATAAGATGGAGAGTTTTGGGTGGTTGAGGAATTTTTTTTATTCCTCGTGCCTGCTACCTTTTTCCATTTCTGTGCTTTGCTTCTGGCAAAATTGCAGGCGACTATTTGTCATGGTTTTAAAGGGTTTATCAACTTCAAAGCTGAGGGAGCTGGTTGTCCAGCCCATCAGTGAGACCACACAATCCTTCCAGCTCTCGCAAAGAATGGGGTAGAGCATGTGGACAAAATTTTCCTGCCAAGCTCTCAATTCAAAGCTTTTACATAAAGCTGGGAGAGTCACATTTGCATTTGCATTTGCCATTGACGTCAGATTTAATCCAACCCGAACCACTTCTCTGGGCCCTTCAACATCGGAGAGAAGAGCTTTGGTAATTGTTAATTACGGCAAAAAGATGGTTGTAATCACTTGCTCCATCAGGCTGATCAGCACTAAGACCGGGCGATGAGGAACGAGCAGAAAAGCAAATCCCACAGGTAAATATAAATCAAAAGAGCCGCTAAGAGGGTTGTGCAGCGCACATCTCAAAGTGCTATCTACCCTAAAGTATTCACCCAACTGTGGCATTTATGACAGACATGATGCATGTCTTTAAATTGCAATATGAAATTGAATGTATTATCACCGATAAAAAGTGTAAATATAAACTCAAGAAAGCATTCAGAAGGCCTTTTATTGCTGTGATCTACTATATGTACTAGTTTGAGGATCTGGAAATACGTTGCTAGTTTTCAACTAAAGCTGCACAAAAACAATAAAACAAAGTGAAGTTGTGGAATGGCTCTAATAAATTATGTTCAACTGTTTTACTGCTGAAAGGTCCTATAGAAATAAACTTAACTTGTAATGAAATTGTTGCATATATTATCTAGATTATTAACAAATTCATCCAAATTATATAATACATTTTTCTTATGTTTACTATGTCTGCTCCACCTGAGCAGCGTATCTTCTACATTGATTGTGCACCTCGTAGTTGCTTCTCTGATTAATGCTTTAGTAAAGTTGTGAAGCCTGTTGCAAAAAAAACAAATAAAAAAAACATTATTTTTCCTCCACTTTATGAGGAAAAATAATTATTAGAAAGGAAGCTCAGCCATGACTACAAAGCTGATCTTACTTAGGAATGTTTCTGTTTTACTTCAAAAGGATGCTAATTAGTTTCATGTCAGCAGCAGGGAATCACTCATGTTTAATCCCTTGTACAGAAAAAGCTGTTTGTCCGAATGAGGATTTAGGCGAAGGCACTATGTAATTCCCACCGGATTCTCCAGGAGTCTCAGAAACTATGAATCAAATTGGAAATGATCACTGAGCACACAGAGAACCCCGACAAAGGAAAGAATCGCTAAGCTAATTCAAACCAATGAATGACTGTGCATGTAAAATTTCTTGACCACCTTTAATTATTAAAACATTTCAGTTGTTAGCAGGATTTCTAATAACACTCGAGATCCTGAATATCTTCACGGAGCCGATGACGAATGAAATGATGAGCATCAGCTGTCAAACACTGCAGTGCAAAACTGCCACGGCTAAAAACTGTCTTCTTATTATTTTCATTCGTGTATCGAGTCCCACTGCTCCCAGAGAAAGATGTAAAATGAGCTGTGCTTATGTAAAACTTGTGTGTTAAGAATTAGTATAATGTGAAAACCATGGAAACCAGCAGCCTTGTACCTCAAACGACATGGTTACCTGGGTGATGAATGTTGCGCCAGGTGCCGCAAGAAAGATGCGCTTCTGTGAAAGTTAGAAATTTACTCACTGAGACCAGAGGAAAGCTCAAGTGTGACTGTACATAAAAAAAAAGAAATCCCAACCTAAATTATTTCCATAGTTTTCATACCTATCATTTTCTAGCTTATACACGTGTTTTCTGATTTTTAATAAAAACAAGTGCAGCATCGAGCTAAACTAGTGCAGAGCTAAGAATAATTCAAACACTGCAATGATTTCACTGCAGACTTAAAGGCCCAACACTAGTATTTGAAAAAGAAAAAAATTGTAGGTCTTTGTGCCTCCTATGTTGAGTAAAATTGTCAATTTGTTCAATGAAAAGTAAGAATTTATGTGCATCTCATTACACTAATTAGCAGATTACTTGCTAATTATTATTTTAGATTATTTAAGACCAGACTTTGACTAAATCTCTGCAAAGTATTATTTTTCTCTTTTTTTAGTGTGTAATGATCAGAACTGAGGACCCGAAATTTCAGTCAGACACAAAGTACAAAATAATAAGTTCTTTATTGAAGTTCGGGGTAAGGGACAGGCAGCCACCAGCAAAGGAACCGGAACTTCTGAGGACAGAGAGGAAGGTTAGAGGGTTGTATACTTGGGGAAGAGGCCGAGCTGAACAGAAAAGAACCACTAACCTACCTAGCGTTTGTGGAGGATGGGTGGTCCAGGTAGCACAAAGGCTGGCAACCAGTGGCAGCTCCAGGGAGGGACGGAGCTAGGAGCAGGCAGGACAGAGTAAAACTAGACTGAGGGTCAGGCAGAGAGCGGTGGTCAGGGCACAGAAAAAGGGTCCAGCACGTTCAGGCAACTACTAGCAGACAAAATCCAAAGGGCGAGGCAGGAGACAGAGGTCCGAGGACAGAAACAGGGTCGCGTCCAGAAAACAGAAGCCAGTGGAGAATCCGACGAGGGCTAGACAAGGCAGGCAAAACCGAGGGGCAGAAAAGTGTTCAGAACGGGGTCAGGTCAGGAAGAAATGCTGGATATCTACTCACTCTGAGGCTTTCAAAAATCTGGCACCGTCTGCCTGCCTGAGAGCTGAATATAACTGCTGTGCACAGGTGGGAAACATGAGCCTGATTGCACTCAGCATGCAGGTGAACCAGATGAACTTGATGAGAGGTGGGAACTGCGGGGACAAACATAGCAGGCAGACGGGCCAGAAACATGACATAGTGCCATTTTTAGTACAGTCAAGTACCTATGTTACCTTCAATTGTTATGAAAAGGCTGTATAAAAAACAACTTAATAAATTTGACTTTGCCCTGCGACAGACTGGCGACCTGTCCAGGGTCTCGCCCGAAACGTGAGAGCCGGGGAATTACATTATGACTTTAGATGGTCTTTCATTGACATTTTGCAGAAATTTCCCCATTGTACATTTGGATGACCCATGCATACCCAAAAGCTCTAACTATACTGCTAAAGTTTTAGGGTATTGCTTCTTCCCTCCTGATATCTGATTTGATAGCCTGTCACAACAAATCACCTGCAAAACATATGTTGGCTTAGGCTTTTGGGCTTTCAGACTTTCCCTTTTTCTCTCCAAAACGTTTGGGAGGCTGTTTTAAACTTGGAAACTTCAAAAGTGGGGGGGTTTGTCACTGAGAGCATTTGAAACATTTGACATTGCTTATTTGTCTTTCTTTAGAAGTACTGACCTCTACCTCTCTCAGTGGTCTTTCATCCCTTGTCAGCACAGGACACGTTTTACTGCGCCAGCTTCAGCCAGCACCTTTTCAATGTATTTTGCTTTTGTTGACACTCACATGTATTTCGTACTAAAAAGGGCCATCTCTAGGACAGAGAACAGTGGATATACACAATTGTTATACACAATTATACGCAGTTGTTGGAACAGATGCCACCTATGGGCATCTGAAATGGCACCCAGTGATGAACCAACGATACGCCGCTCTCTTTGTCATGCATTGGCAGATTCCTTGTGATTTTCCAATGATGTCACAGAAGGAAACGTCGGTGTTTGAGGAGTTACTTCGAAATATTTCCACAGGTGAGCCTGCATTTCGCTCAGAAGTTGTGGATTAACTAGAAGCTTACAAACCTTGACATAATCAATGTTAGTGCATGCGAAACCTCTGACTTTGAAGAAAATAATCAAAAGATTTTTTTTATACACAGAAAAAAAAAAGTGTGATCCTTCTCCGTTTCACCACTTCAAAGGCGACCTCAAGTGTTCGAGATGCTGAAGAAATGTGTCAACCACATGAACCTGACATTGTCAAGAGCCTTCAGTGTCTCAGAGTGAATCTTGTAAAGCTCTTGGTGCAGGGTGACATTGTCTTCCACTCATTACTTTAAAAATGAGATTGATTGATCCTTTATATTAGTGTTGGTTAATTTTTTTTTGTTTGTTTGGTTGTTTTATTTACTTAGAATAGTGATGTATTTTGCTAACTCTTTGATTCATTTTGACTTTTTAAAACCTCTTGCTAAATCTTGCATGGATGGAAATGCACTGCAAAAGAAGCAACAATCCAGAATGTCTTTTTGAAATTCCTTCTTCTAGGGTGCAACTTGTGAATCCATATATGATTTTAACCTTTTGCACCCAGTCAGGGTAAAACGACATGGGTCACGACTTGCCAACTGAGAGATGATGAAGACGTGCTAACGCGCTGCCTTCAGTGTCAGACATGACATGCATGAGGAAGAACCCAGAGGTTGTGATTCACACCTTTTAGTCTGTCTGCCTGTGTGTGATGTGGTGTGTAAACATCAAGGTCTTTTCGGTGCGCTCGTGCTGTGTTAAACACTTTCTGTTTGGCTTTATAGAAATGTAAATAATTGGCGTAAGTGGAGTTTTGCCGCACGTCAAATGTATTTATCTGCTCCAACGGGACAAACACACAAGTCACTTAATTTAGTTGTTAACGACGGCATCACGAAACATTGACCTTTCGTTCCAGCCTTGAGGCCGCAAAATGAGTCACGTGACAGCCTAGATATTTACAGTGCTTCTCATCACCAGCCTTGTCAAATCACAGCACACTTCACTGCTGCCTACGAGGCCCAAGGCTGGACTTCAGCTATGCAAGCTGATGCATAGGTGGACTTTTTTTTTTCATCCTTTAGCTCATGCGCTCTGCAAGCTTGTGTAACACAGATGTCGCGAGGGTATTCTGGGACATTAATGCACATTAGCATGCATTTGTGGAAGGTTGCGTGAGTATGTTTGCACAAGAAACGGCAGAGCGAATCACAAAGGAACACCGTATGCAGGACCGATGCATTTCAGGCTGATTAGTCTTGTGGAGGAGCTTCTGGAGAAAATCCAGGACAATTTCTTAAGTTGTAGAACAAATAAATCTGTAAAGAGAGCTAGCCCGAGCTTCTCTGCATAAATTGGAGGGTTTGATTTTCTGTATCTTTTTGAAATTGAAGACTTTGCAACAAAATTTAAAATATCATGGGCTACAATAGGTATGAACATATTTGCGAATCTATTTTTTTTAGGATGCACTGTTTTTCTGTCTAAAAGATAAATACAGTTTTTGCTAATTTATCTTAAACATTGAATGTATATTTGATCTCCCTAAGGATGGGTTTAATTTATTTCTTTCCTGTCTTCCTGTCTTCCAGTTGCTACTTTCCTCAGAAATGTAGCTGTCAAACTAAAAGTGGAGCAGTAACTGCTTGGAATGAAGATGATTTTGACCTTCTTTCCCATCCAACTCGCTCTCGGTAGAGCCAATTGTTAGATTAAATAATTCTGAAGCTGCACCACTGTTCATTTCACTTGGGAATATCTGAGACATTGTCCGACACCCCAAGGGCTGTCGGATTACTTTGCAGAGAGCAGCTATTCAAGGGGAAGAGGTGAAGGCAGCTACTGCGACAAGTACAAAATGTCTGCATGCTGCAAGCCACTACAGAAAGACTTTATATTTAGTACTTATGCATAAGCATGAACAAATATGTAGGGTTCTGACATATTAAATACTGTACATCTGTTGTTTCCATTTCTGTTATTCAGCCTCACCTAACAGAGGTGTAATGATGATATATGACATTCAATTAATAAGATTTTAAAAAATGCAGAGAACCAGTTTGAAAGGGTTTGAAAAACTGGTGCAGGGGTGAAGCGTGTGAGAACTCATCAGTCCTCGACTTTACACAGTGTGGATCATGAGCCGATCCAAGATTTTCATGGTATGAAAACTTTGAGCAAAAATATTAGTTTGTCCTTAAAACAATATTTGGAGAGAACTAACAAAAATTCTTAACATCGTCTTATTTCTTTTTATTTCAAACAAAAAAGTAACAATTGTCCCATCTGCTGCTAGAAAACTTCATTTCAGAAAGTTATAGCATGTAACATAGACTTAAGCAAAATATAAAATATAAAATAAAAACCCACTAAGCTTGTTGTTTTCAAGTGCTTATTACACAGAGCATTATACTGTTTTGTCTAGCTTGTTAATTAGTAGAGCTTTGTGCTATAGGCTAGATATCCTGCTGGCTGTGAAATATGCAGCTAATGGACTTATTAAACAGTGAAATTATTTCCACACCATGACTGTACTTTTTTTATCTGAAAATATTTCCAAACAGTCATTTTTTTTCTATCATGTAAACAAAAGGAAAGTTAAACAACGTTCTTTTGGCCAATCAGCACAACTTCTCCTTCTGTTTGCTGATGGGCCTGGTAGAAAATCTACCAGAGACAATCCAAGTGAGCGGGAGAAAGCCCAAACTCTGCATTAGGCAAGATTTTTTTTTTTCCCCCAGTGGAATTGCAGAAGAAAGTAATGGTCAGCCTGGTGTTGTAGAGGCTGATGGTTAATTTTTGCATACTTTATAGACACTGAACTTAACATGCTTAGAATTTTAAAGAGGGCATAATAATTTGTTGACTCTGCTGTTGAGTTTTCTTCTCATCTTTCTAAGAGAAGCATGGAGTAGATCTTACCACCCTCTGCCAACCAACATATTATAATATTACAGGACATTTTTTGTGGTTTAAAAACTTTTTAGAACTTGGCATACCTGAATAATATTAACTGACTCAAGAAGTCATTGGATTGCTTGGTTCCTGCTGACATAGATAGTTCTGACGTCATGTTGACAGCAGATATTGGTTCATGAGCTGTACACTCTCTAGATAATTTATTAATACAATTTAACCTAAATATAACTTAATACAACAGTACAGTTTCAGGTTATTATGTAATGCGTACTAGTTTTTATTGTTTTACTGATTCAGACAAAGACGATGCCGGTAAAGCATTGACGATACTGTAAAATCTAAATATGTGGAGACGTTTATGACCACTTGAATATATCGCTTTTCCCTGTTTATGGATAGTTAAACAAACAGGAGAACCTAACATAGTTGCAGACTTAGAAAAAGATCAAGTATTTTTCAGTATCGCATCAGAAACTACAACAATTTCTTTCAGCATTTTGCCATCTTTAACCTGTGATTAATCTTAAAGACACACCTTGACAGCTCTTTTAGCCGCCACGCGGCAGAAAAACAATTTCTCTGTAGCTCGGAGGGAACCTCGGCTGCCATAAATCTGAGAAGAAATCTTTGCCGGGCCTCTCATACAGGATTTCAGAGGTTGGGAAGGGTAAGGCAGGGAGAGATGGGGAGGGTGGTAGGTCACTTGGTGGTCCAGTGGACTGGAAAATGTTGCAGGCCTCTGGCTGGAAGTTAGTGCATATCTATGTACGCTGGAGCTAATGTGGCCACTGGCTCATTGGAGCTCTGATTTAAGGAACGCTGTGTAACACGGCCAAATGCCCCAGTGAAAACGAGTGTCAAAGACAAACCACTGAGGCCAGTGAAGCAGAGTGAAGAAATCGCTCCCCCTTGTCTCTAACGGCAAATCCATGAATTTGGGTTAGGCAGTGAAAAAAATAAAAATAAAACACAGATTTGTTAAATAAATATAGCAAAGAAACCAACAGGAGAGGTGGTCTGTGAAAAGAAGGCTGTATCATTCAGTCGCACACAGGGCGCTCTCAGCCTGCTACAACAGGAGCTGCTGACAGGTTGGTCATCAATGAAAGGAGGCGGGGAAAGAGGAGAACGGAACAAGAGAGGGGAAAGAAGGGAAAGGAGAAGAGAGAAAGAAAGGGAAGCTGACAGGTTCACCCCACCTCCCCCCAGGCGCCCCCACCATCCACAGCAATCAAGGAGGTGAGGACACAGAGGGGAGGAGAGGAGCTTCAAGCTCAGCTGCATGTCAACCCAATCATTGCATCACATGACCATTTAAATTGGCATGATGGGTGCTGTGCAGTGGAGTAGATCTTCACAATGTAGCCCTGCTGATTAGGAACTGTCAGCATGAGATGGCATGGCTCACGCAGGTTGACATGTTTCACACTTGAAATATGTAGTTTTGGTGCGTAAAACGGTTTTAGACGATGGCAGAAATCTCTCTAGCCTCCGGATGACTTCCAAACATGTCACCAAAAAAAAAAAAAAAAAAAAAAAAAAAACCCCAAAAAAAAAAAAAAAAAAAGAAAAAACACCAAAAAAACTA
>NW_015117465.1:0-13896 GCF_001443285.1 Poecilia latipinna
GGGACCACTTTTGTAGATTACAGAACAAATCGCGTCCCGTAAAGGTTCAATATGGGACGGGTGGCAACCCTAACTGTAGCGTCTATTCTATGCGCCTTATAATGAGATGCGCCTTATAATGCGGTGCGCCTTATAGTGCGGAAAATACGGTACTTTATCCTAGTTGCTACTACTTTTAAATGAAAAGCAGAAATAATGAATCAATGTAGCAATGATTTTCATCATTACATCCGCATATCTGCCAATGGCTTTAGGCTTCTCACATTAACCATCAATGTTTTACAAAGAATCAGAGAAAAACCTGCTGGTATGTAAACCAGAACAAATACTTGAACTCCAGCTTTGGTTGTTAAAATACAAATTTTAAATATATACTTATGTGCGTGCTTTTCAAAAAACACTTGTTTGAGGTAATGGAATAAAAGCCTGTTTTGTTTTTAAAAAGAAAAGAGGGGTAAAATAAAAGAATTTAGCCAAAGTATGTTTTATTTCATCTTGTTCATCATCTTTTCTTGTCATGCTCAAGGTTTTAAGAAGTGCAGACCGGCATCGGAAAACACACCAGTTCCACAGGATTAAAAAAATAAATAAATCTAATCTTTATTTTACGTTTTATACAAAATACAAAATATACAAAATATTACAAAATATTTCCATTCTTCCATTATTTATGTATTGTGAAGTTTAGTTTGACACAGACATTCCTGTGTGTTTTGGGTTCAAATTTGTTCAAACATTGCTGCCATAAAGTTGTGCTTTATGTTGTTTGGTGGATGCACACCTCATTCATTGCTATTTAAGGTGTTCAGAAAAATGCTGGGTTTTACATTAGTTTGTATGGTTTAAGGTTTAATTGTCTGCATTTAATGAGTTTCATTAGAAGATTATGGGAATGAGAGCAAACCCAATATAGGATGCAACAGATAATGCAAAAAGCAAGAGCAACATACAATCATAGATCAGAAAAATAAAGATGATGCTGTAAAAAGGGATACTAAGCATAATAGGGTGCTGCTGAATTGACTAAATATATGGAATGCTGAAATGACGAACAGCCACCTTAGTCCTCTAATCCGTCATTCAGCCATGACAGACCAGTAGCCAATTTTTACTGCAAGACGGGGAGTAGAGAGTGGTGGACAGAGACGGATGAGAGGGTTGGAAGGACACAAATTAAAAGAATTTAGAGACAGGCAAGTGCTGAAACTGAGAAAAAAAAAAGAACTGATATATGGTAGCAGCAGAATAAAGCGTTGATGACTAATAGATGAAGTTAAAGAAAGACTATGGAGAAGGTTAGAGGGATAATGAAATAAACGACCCATGGATGTGCTTCACTTGGACTGTTAAAACTATGATGAACATCTGGTTCTGTTTTGAACAAAGAACTCCTTTTTTTACTTGGCTGAGTGGTTTGTTGCTCAGTGCTATGCTTTTCTTCGCAAATTACAAAATAATTGCTACAGTTTGGCTGTTTTCCAACTATGGTGGGCAGGTTGAGGTTTGGTCAAATATCTTTTATGTATTTCTACTCATACAGCATTTCATCAAGTGCAAAGGACCCCAAAGTGCTTCACACTACTTTCAGCACTCACCCATTCACCCACACATTAACACGCTGATGGTGGAAAGCTACTGGATAGTAGCCACAGCTGCCCTGGGACAGTCTAATAGAGGTGCAGCTGCCATAACTGTGACCAAACTATAACAGAAATGATCAAACTTCATTTGCCCTTATAGAATATGAATTCTGTTTTATGGAAACTTACAGTTTCAGGAAAAGCCTTAAAGTGTTACATGCTCACAGAACCCTCAAATTAAAATACATTCCTGCTGCAATGAACAGACATTTCCACAATGGCGCACAACACCATCAACAAGCATCACTTTAAGATGCATTTGATTTGGTTTGAGTTTGTCTGCAGAGAAATTAGATCCTTTGGTGGTTTGTGCTGCTGGTTGTGATTAGGTACACTTTACTCATACTTATCAGGGTTAACTTCTTTGACTCTGTCATGGTCCTGGTAGTTCTCTCTTTCACTGTGAAACATCCCAACTTAAGATCACCCTGCCAACAATCACTGTTTTTTTTTCCATTAGCACAGCCATCATGTTTGTCTTTGATAATGACTTACTGATGAACAAATAATGTGTCACTAACACAGATTTAATTTCCACCATGGTCAAATTAGTCTGAATATTTAAAAAAGGTGCCAGGCCTTCTTAAAGTTAACTCTATGCAAACATAAAAGGCTTCTGGCAGAAAGCTTGTGGTTTTTGTGTATGTCCTGCCCCACTTAGGAGAGGCAGCAGGCAACTATTTCCCACTGAGAAGTAAATATTCTCTTAGAGATAATATCATAAACATCTTTTTCTATTTTCTATGCCCCTTTCTTCCTCACTCATCCCTTTCTTTCTTCTCACTGGGTAAATATAAATGTAAATATCAATCTCTCTCTTTTACCCTCTTCATGGTTGTAGGTTTACTTGACTCAGTACAAAACTCACCTGCTTATCTATACCAAACAGGCTATGCAGTCTGTAGAGGTGTTTTTTTGTGCGTGCATGTGAGTGTTTTTGTAGATATTGTGGAGTGAGGAATGGATTTGGATAAGAGGGCTTGCCTGAGTCTTGTCTATGCGCACACACACTTTAAACACTACAGATAGTGATATAGTAGCACTGCTCCAGCTTGTAACACCTCACAGAGGGGAGCAGTTTGAAGGAGAAGAGGGAGAGCGATGAAATGTAGCACAAAGTCAGAGTTAAGTGGCTTGTCTTAAAAAGCTTCGGCACTAAACAGATTTTTATCAGAATATTTTGCCAAAATGCTGAAACCTGCAGTGTGTGCAAAGCAAATTCATAGATTACTGAGTGTTAAAAAGAATGGTGCAATATTACACTGAAGTCAGCGTTGCCCCAAAACGGTTATGAACACACACCACTGGTATTAGTATTTAAATACCTACACTCTCAACAAGTCAAATAAATTTACTCATTTATTTGAAAATGTGAAACTTATAAACTGGTAATAATACTGAAATGTTATGTTATGTCCAACAAAACCATGGGAAGCTGACTGAATATTGACATGTTGCACAAGGAGGCTGAACCAAAACAGATTGTTCCTAACGGAGCTGGCTGTTCAGAGTGCTGTATCCAAGCTGATCCATGAAAGTTGAGCAGACATGTGACACAAAAAGGTGCAGAAAGCAACAGGGATAACAGCATCCTTCAGAAGATTAGGAGGTTTTTTTTGTTTCCACAAGATTCACAAGGTGTGGACTACAGCTGGAGTCAGAGTTTTAAGAGCCAACACACACAGACATACCCAGGACACAGGCTGCAGTTGTCAAGTTGCGTCAAACCAATCCTGAGCCACAGGCATGGTCAAAATCCTCTTACCTGGCTGAGGAGGAAAAAGTATTGAACTGATGCTCAGTGGTCTAAAATCCTCTTTTCAGATTGAAGTATTTTTTTTACATTTCATTAGGGAATCAAGGTCCCAATTTCTGGAGGATGAGTGAAGATGAACAAAACCCAAGCAACTTGAGGTCCAGCGTGAATCTTTCCCTATACATAATGTTAATTGGAGCCACGACCTCTGTCCACTGAGTTATGTTCAGGCCCAAAATTAGTGTGGCAGTCTTGCAGAAAATGCTTATAGCACTGCTGTTTATAAAACTGCTGTTGAAAACAACAGTTATCAAACAGCTGAAAAAGAACAAGTAGGACAAGCTTCTACTGAAAATTGCCGACCAGTCTCCAATCTTCCCTTCATCAGTAAGTTTGTTGAAAATGTTGTTTAAAAAGTTAAATATCTTCTTAAAAATGGCCAACTACTTTGATGTCTTTCAGTCCAGTTTTTGTGCACACCACAGAACTGAGACTGTCGAAATGGTTAATAACATCCACATAAATAGAGACTACAGAAGAACCACAGTGCTAGTATTATTAGACTTCAGTCTAGCATTTGACAATGTAGATCAGGGTACAAAAGGTCAACAAAGTTGGATGGTTGAATCAACTGAAGAACTGGGTCAGACTTTTTGGAACAGGACTTGACTGATTTGAGTCTTACTAAAATGACAGCGAGTTCTTTGTGTCAATAGATAACCTTTCGTCCAAATTGACAGAAATCCCATTTGGGGTACCCCATGGTTCCATCTTGAGGCCCCTGTTATTTAATGCCTACCTGCTCCCGTTAGTTCAAATTATATCAAATAAGATAAGAACAACTCTGCAATGCAATGTCACTAGATGACTATAAACCAGTTCAAGAGTTGAGTAGGTAGATAGAACAAATCAATATGTAGTTATGCCATAACTGTCTTCAGTTAAATAAAAACAATATTTACGTAATTTTTAAAACCAAAGGATGAGTGATTAAGTCAGCACACAGCTTTGGTTAGTATAGCTAGAAACTTCTGATCGGGACCCATTAGTGTTGTACCAATTGTTCTTTTTGAGCAGAGGTATCATAAATGTTGTTTTCATATAGCATGGACTCAAAAATTCAGCACCATCATTTCCTGTGGAAATTTTGACCCAATACTTTTTTTTGGTCCAGGCTTTGTCCTGGACTCTGAATGCTGCCAAATGGCCTCAGGTTATAAAAGACACACCAAAGCAACTGTCTTGAAATAAGCCATAACCTCTGACCTCACTGTGTTTTTCTCTCTGGTAAGTAATGTATTATTAACCGTCTTGCCATTCAGTACCTAAAAAAAGTTGACTTTCGTTTCAGTGTCTATTCGGTGCTTCATTTTTTTCTGTTGTGTTTTTCCATACGGCACTAAGGCAGTTATCAGCATGCAGCCCCCTGAAATGTGTGAATATTTGAATTATGGCCTAACAAGAGCACATAATCTGATCATTTTTCCTTTTTTTAGAATTTGTTTTTTAAAGAAATGTTTGCCTCCTTGTTTGGGCACAAAAAAAAACTTTCAAGAACAGAGCTTAGAAAATTACAGAGGTTGTGATAAGCTGTTTAAGAAGCTATTTATATTTCATTTCAATCAGACCAAATCCAGTCTAATTAAAAGATTTCATTGTAAACTACTCAACCTTTACGGGGCAACTTCCCATTCCTAATAATCAGGTGAAGTCATTAATGAGTCACTGCTAGCTCTTAATTCCTCTTGCTGCTAAGTCCACTCTCTCTTTTGCATTTTTATTTTGCTCTGAAAAAATGGAGCAATAAAACGATAAGAGAAGTTACCAGGGAGAAAACCTTTAACACTTGGAGTAATTACTTCTCTTTGTGTCTTATTTTTAAATTAATTTTAATTATGGCGTCAGTGTCGCCTGTAAATGTCCACTTTCTGCTAATCTAAAGTAATGTGACTGCTAATGAAGAGAGAATTGAATGTTTGGAGTAAAATGGCCTTTTGGTTTTGAGTTGCTCCCATGCTGGCTTACTTACAAAATGGTCAAGGATACAGCTGGGCACATGCACACACACACGAGCTATATTTGGTAAGTAGCAGCAACACCAGAAGGAAGAAAGGTGGAAAATAAATGTGAACTGTCTTCAGTCACACAACCAGACAGTGGCTGGGTGTTAATTAACATAGCCGGGTAAAATCTCACACCGCAAAGTTTGGCTAAAGTCAGCTGAAACTCATTTCCTTCAAAAGGCATGCATTTATCTGTTAACATGAAAAAAGTATGTCCGCATTGTCTGATTTTACTAATCTCTAAGGGACTGATTTACATTTAAACTTGACAAAAACAACCTCGACTAAAATGGTGAGGACAAAAACAGACAAAAATCATGCAAAGCTTCATTTCTGACAATTTCTAAAATAAAAAATTGACTGAAAACATTGAAATGTGGGTCCTTCTCAGCCTGCAGAATGTCTTTGAACTGATACTGAAGTAGTTTATAGTGGCAGTTCACATCATGATATTTAGTTCAGTTCGAGCTTTGAAGGGGTATTTTTAATCAAAAGCTGGTTGGAGTTGAAGAGATTTCTGATTTTAGCTGCCTTATAGAGTGGTTGACTCACTTTCGTGTCTTCACATACTAAGCTGCTCTTTTTATGACTAACAATCTGTAAAATATGTGAAAATGCTTTGAAAAGGAACAAAATAAAATGTCTATATTAAGGTTCAAAGCTCCAATGGACAGAACACAGTTTAAACTTTTTAAGTTGCTTACAGTTAACACCAACTTTAAATTATAAATCACCAGAAACGGAGCATTACCACAGTGAACCAGACTAAATAAGGCAACAAACAAATCCTACAATTACGAGTTTTCCTGAAAGTCAATTGCAGACTAAAGCTGAAACATTCAGATTTTATTTACCCAATGATGATTTCTCAAATGGTGACGGTGGGTACAAGTGTACTTGGTGCAAAAACTGCATACATACATATGTAGCAGGTTCTGGTAACTGCGTGAGCATGTTGTTACTGAATATGGATGAATCTGACACCAAAACGTCAGAGATGGTCAGAGATGTTGGGCGATGTGCACTGCACATCATCGGGAACCTGAAGAATCTGAATGTCTGATCCGATCTGAATTTTTTGATCGAGAAAATTCTGAGAGTTTGGACAACGTTTTTATTAAAAGTCAGACATGCTGTCTGACTCAGATCAGACATGCTGTTCAAACTCTCCTTTTTATTAATTGTAGCGAGTGAGTGCATATAATAAATAACCTCTATATATATATTACATATAAATATGCCCATTAAAATAAGGCAATTTAGACCTTTTCCCATTTCAGAAGAAATACTGCTCAATAAAAGTGGCAATAAGCCCTTAGGATCTAAATAAAAATCTGACGTGTGTATTTAACTTCATTTAAATTTTATGCCTTACATTGTTAACTTAAGAAAATGCATTTAATCACCTGAAAAATCATTGTTAGAGTTCAACACATCTCTCTCTGTGCAACACAGATTCTTTAATGCATGCTTTTATAAACTGTAGAACTGACTTGTAAATGCTCTGCTTTCCTCTCTTCCTAAGTAGAGCCCATCTCACACACACTTACTTCAAAATGTAGGTGCATTAGTGCTAACGAGAACAGAAACAGTTCATGCTTCACTGAATGTGTTCCCATTCATGTTTCTAGGCCAACAAATGTATTAGATGTTATTCTATTGTTAGGTCATCTAGATCAGCGGTCTGCAACTCAAGTCCTTCAGAGCAGCTGTCCTGAAACTTTTGATGCACTTCTGCTCAAACACACTTGAATCGAAAGGCTGATTTTCCTCCCAGGCATGTCAGCAAGTTTTGAAAAGATCTAGTAATTAACCATTCATTTGATTCAGGTGGGTTGGAGTAAGAGAAGATAAAGTGGCTCCTAACAGATTGGCACACCTTCAGCTTTTCAGCTGTAAAAATCAATATTTAAAAAGGATAATGTTCACAGTTTCATTGTTGTGTTACCACAGTCAGAATCTGGTGTTATGAGTTTAATCTTTGCGCTTGTGCTTGGTTTGTTTACAAATCACCTCAGCAAAAATTTACCAATTATTAGTGATTGTTTTTAATCTCAGCCAAATCAACCTGCCAAATCTGTATTAAAATGCATTTAGTGGCGGTAACGGTCTAAACAGGAAGAGGGGAAAATGATTGGGGCCTCATTTCACCTTGGGCCGGCCCTGCATGACGAGCTACAGCCACTGCACTGCGCATCTCTCTGCTGATGTGTGAGACAAACGGGGAGATTTAATTATGTTGCACTAGAAAGGAGAAGGCTCATCCTGTTTTGTGACTGGTAAGTTTTTAATAAGCATCACAGGGGGGGCTGAGTGGTTCAATTGATAAAGTGTGCACACCGTCAACAGAGACTATAGTCCTCAACTCAAATGTCGTGGGTTTGATTCCCGGCCCTTTATCTCACTTCCTTATTTCCTGTCTAATTACTGTTCAATAATGGCCACTAGAGGCTAAAAATCTTTTTAAAAAATTTAAAACGGGCCACAGAGGCTATTTGTTTTTATAAGGCGGCCTTTACTGAACGAGTATTTCTGATCTCCGTTCTTCATTGTCAGCTGGCTGGCCCTGTAGCGCTCGTTCAAGTGTTTAAAGGTCCACTCTGCAGGCGCATGCTGAGGTCTGCCTGACTGGAGATCAGGAGAGGCAGAGAAGGCATTTGATATGGCGCAGTCTGGTGCATTTGTGGCCCTGCAAAACAAGAACGTGCTGTGTGACTGTGGGGCAGCTTCTCCACGGGTTTAACCACCGGCCCACTAACCCATCGGCCCACTAGGGAAATCTCCGGTAGTCCTGTATGCCAGTCCACCCCCTGGTCAGAGCAGGGATGCATCCAAAAGTAGCAGGATACCAGCACTCAAGGAGCTGCAGACCCTGGCACTAGATCCCGCTAGTCTTGCAAAAGATGTCGCGTGACAATACAAATGTTAGAAGTCGACCTCACAGATTTGCACCATTTCCTTGTTTTGGTCCACACACCTGCAGGGCAACTTTTTCACAAATACATCTCAGGTTGTTGATGTTTTTTGGAGCAAAATTATTAATTTGGTTTAAAATATCATTTATGAATAGTTTTTCACAAATCTTTTATCAGTTGCATCTATACTTTTCATTTCACCTTTTTCCCAACAAATACTCATGTTATGAGTACCCCACATGTATATAGTAATATAGTGGTGCCTAAACAAATTCACAAAGGTTCAGTTCTATATTAACCATTCCTGGCTTTTGTCAGGCAATCTGGCAAAAGATACAGAAGACTTGATGATCATCCTGTCACTCACTGGAGATAACACAAAGTTTAGAAATGTTTAGGTGATACAGGAGAACCAGAATTTAACTAGTTTATGAAAAACCTCATTAAATTACAGAACTATGGTATGAAAAAAAGTCCCTTTGCGCTACATAAAATGTACCACAAACAATATGTAATAAATCCAAAGCCACAGTCATGTGGAAGCATTGTATCATTAAAACAGTGTACACTGAAACACTGACAGCATAAAGTTTACACTTAACACTCATACTGGACTCAAGGTTATTCAGTTAAAAAGATACAGACTGGCTAACTGTTATAGCCAACATATTGACACACAACATTATTTTCATATTTAGATAATTTAAAAAATATTTTAACAAATGAAATTATTTGAGTTGAAAAGCATGTAGGATGTCTTCAGCTCAAAGCAAAATGCTCAAAAAGGAAACAAACTGACATAATCAGCATCAAGTACAAGGCACGTGATTTTAAAAAAAGTTAACTGCAAAATATTAAGACATTTTCAGCACAGCAAGAATGCCACGATGTAAAACACGTTCTGAGTGTGCGCGTAGGCAGATTTCAGAGAAAGAGGGAGAGAAAAAGAGAGAGAGGGAATCTCTTTCGTATCAGTTTCAGAGGAAAAGCTGTGCAGAATCAGACTGCATGCATGACGTGTACACACACACACGCACACACACACACGCACCTTTGGTCTTACTTATGCGCTCATCCCTCTGTTTCCACTTTTTTCAGTCCTCCAGGCCGCCATTTTGTGACTTCTCAGCAGAGAAGAAAAAAAAATCCCAAAATGTCCACCATCCAAAATGAACTCGGTAAAAGAAAACTTCAATCGTACTCCATTTCTGAGAAAAGGAGTGGGGGGAAGGTGTTTAATTCCACCGCATGGTTTTAGTTTAGCAATGTTTCCTCTTGTAATTTTATATGGAATTCAGTTTTGCAGCTTTCTGTCTTGAGGATTTGTGCAGAGATTTGATCAGTTTTCCTCGGCAACTTTATGAGCTTTGAGAAAACTCATTCCTCTTTGAGTGGCTCTGGGCCCATGATAATGTCATCTCACTCTCCTCCCCTTTTCAGAGATTTGTGTGCGATAGAGGCCTCCGTAAGAGACCAAGCGCTAACCTTTACTGCATTGGCTCACACTTAATCCCCTCACCCTGGGGTGACTGGCATACACACACACACACACACACACAGTGCAGAAAGCAGTACAGTGGTACCACGCCCTCCCCACTGGTCGTTTATTGTTGAGTCATCTAAATTCCATGATCTTATTTTAAGATAAAGTATATCACAAATTAATGATATTTTCTCCAATGCAGTGATTTACACTTAATGTATTTTGACTCTTTACTTGCCTTATTTGATGAACTGTTAGGTATAATACTCTAGACTCACTAAATACATGTCTATACAAAGAGAGTTGGGCAAAGTTGAATTTGTTCTCATAATCGGCTGCTGTAAACTGATGTGTTTGTGTTTCAGTTTCTTTATCAAGACATCACAGAAAGAAAAAGCTTAACATAAATCTAAACTCTTCATTTAATCAGCATTAGATGCTGAGTGTTTCCTGGATTAACAGTCTTTCTCTTCTGTCATTTATTCATTAACTCCAGTTGAGGTTTTGCTTTGTTTTCCTAAATATGGATAGTTTTCCTTTAGGGAGCCTTAAACTTTCCCCACAGAAAAGGTCCAGAGGCGCATTTTCATTTTAGCGATGTTACGATTACCAAACAAAATGCTGAAGGCAGTAAACGGTGGAAATAACTTTAAATGAAAAGTACTGACAAAAAGTAATAGTTTTAAATTGATCTGTAAATGAACAACTTTTAACAAAATCCAACATGGATCCTAAGGCGTCGTCATCCACTGATGTTTCCTCTGAGGATTTATAACCCAGGCAGTAGAGTTCCAGCAATAAGCTTTAACCACAATATGACTGAAAATCAAAGATAAAGCAAGGAGGTTAATGATCATCTTCAGAACTTAAAATGGTGTAAATATATTTTCAGTCTGTCCCAATTAAAGCTTTTCATTTAGCAGTTGTTTTTTTTCTGCCTCAGTTTTGAAACAGAATATAAAAGGCATACAGATCCACTGCTATTACATAAATGTTTGGTTCAGTCATTTTAACACCTTGCTCTTTGAGTTCTAGTTAATTATTTTTGCCTCATGTTCTATGAGCAGCAGTGACTGAACTAGCTGGTTTTAAGGGAACCATGGTCAGTAATTTATGACCGACCAGCTATCCTAACACACACAAGCTTAAATTACATTTTTTATTTTTTGCTTAAACCTAAGCAAGTCCTCAGCTAAATATCAAATTTGCCAATCTTACGAAAAATGTTGCCACATTTGTTATGGCAACAATAAAAACTGTTTTATTAATTGAATAAAACTAAATAATTTGTCCTAATTTTATAAATGCAATATGAAGAAAATATTCCAATCTATCTGGTAAATCTAATCCTTTGCTCAGACATTTGTTTACCCTGGTTAAAATAAAAAAACATCATAAGTCTGTTTCAATCACCCATATTTTATATGAAAAAAGCCTAAAATTGTCCAAGAATCATATTTTAAATCTACATATGCTTAACATTTTATTACTATAGTAAAGTACTATTAGTTAATACTGTTAATTATGTATTGATTAACCTTGTTAGTTATATGACTGCCACCAGTTTGCAGTTCTTCTATGTCATGATCAGGCTAATTAAATACAGCTAACACAGACTCACAAGAATGACAAGAAAAAAGAAAATCTGTTTTCACGATGGTAAATTTTCTCCTGATCAACGTTTTGTGTTTTGGATTGTGTGGCAGATCGCAACACACACGCAATAATTCAAATTTTAAAACACAGTTCCATTCAAAGTTACATGGAGTCACTAAATGTACACATTCATTCACACGTGTATTTGTGTCTTGTGTTTCCCCTCAAAAAAAAAAGACATTGTTATCCACGACTTAAAGCTCATACATGAACACACCTCCACTACACAATCACACAGTGTGGCTCTCAAACACACGCTCTGTCCTTGATACCCTCAGTAGGAGGGTGGGCTCTGCAGACAGGGTGCCACGTCCCTTAGTGGAGCTTTGGATTATGGGATAGCAACATGAGGTAGGCAGAGAAGGTGCAGACAATGAAAGAAAAGCGGAGAGGAACGAAAGATTAAAAGAACAGGCAGATTGGGGGAGCAGGGCAGATGCGACAAAAAAAGAATGAAATTCATCAAAGAAAGAGACTGTGATTTAAAGAAAAATCTTTATAGTTAACAGAGAAGCAAAGAAGGAGAAGAGGGAGGAGGGGGGTTGGGTACAAAACGCAGAAGTATGGATGACTATAGAGCAACGGATATGCTAAATGAATGAAAGTGAAGATGAAGTGAGGATGAATATGGAAAAAAGAGGATGAAACCAAATGAGCAAATAAAGACTTACCATGTGCTGTTCCCCACCGTTTCACTCCTTCAGAAGTTCTGCGCTGAAAGTTGGAAAAGCTGCCGAAAAGGTGAGAGAGGAGAGAGGAGAGTCAGAGGTGGCCATTCATTTTTTAAAGGAAAGAACTGAATTAAAACATACTAAACCCAATTAAAGTGAGTGAAACCCAAACCCAAAAACTACAAAATACTCAAACGATACAACCACATATTTACATGTACTGAAGTGATTGTCTTGATTTTTAACATTGGTGTTTATAAGCAGCATGTGGCGAGTCTATTACAGAATATTATAAATTAAATGGATAAAGACGCTAAGAGTCTTTATCATAAAAAGACGAGTCAAAATTTCTGTGTCAAAGACACACACTGCAGTAGACACACAAATGAACATTGTATGCACAATGCAGAAAGCGGTGTGTATACATTTGAGTGAGTGCAGAAACTGACCTTGCATGTGTGCATGTGTTCGTGGCACAGTAACGCTAAATGATAGCCTTCTAGCGCCATCTACTGATGTTAGTGTTATTAAATAGATTCTGAAGGAGAAACTCAACTTCATGCAGCAGCAGGCAGGTTTATTTAAAATGTGGGAAAAACAATTGAAATTATTTTTTTAGTATATTGAAAATGAAATTATTTTCTGTTTACTTTCCCTTTGTTTATTTATTAAAGTTTTACAGTTAAAAAAAACATTTAGGTGATGCATAAAATACATATATCTTTGATAAGGAAGGTAAAACACAAACTTTAATTTTTCCACATAATGTCTTAGATTCGTTGAAATGCTTTTCTACATAAAATTTGCAGAAATTGATTGAGGTCATGTGCAGGAAATGGTTTAAGATGGTGGACTTTGGGTTATAAAAGTTTCTTTATCAGCATGTACTTTATAAAAATATATATTAAATTATATAACAAAATATAAAATATATATTCAGAGAGAGTATATGGAGTATATCTAACACAGGCATAAAATATTTCAGATCTCTGCAACCCAGTTATAAATGATGATACATATGCAAACATCAAAATCTCATTGAGTTCAGCTGTGAAATTCCTCCATCCACACAAAGTTACATGATCACTCAAACACACAAGTGTTTAATAGAGCTTCAGTCTTTGTGTTTTGAGTGATTGAATCTTGGAGGAGATGAGAGCTGAACTCAAGTGCTTGAGGAGTGTTTCAGATCCAGGAGCAAATAATCAGCTCTGTTGGTGGTAGATCTGTATATTGCATGCCCTGTACTTGGAAGTGTTGCGTACAGGCAGAATGACTTATGACGCATTCACATTTCTTCATAACCATGGATATTATTTGAAATACTGCCAGATAAAAACAGGTACTCATCAATTCATAAATGTTTTCAATGAATTCTGAGGGAGTGTGTAAATTTTACCTAATATTAAATTCTAAACGTGTGCGCTTGAACAATGCATTTCTTGCCAAGTCTTTGCTTGATGATTTTAAAACCAATCGTCAGTGGGATTTATTTTTTCTAACATGCTAAATTGATCACTGTAATGCTCGGCTCTCTGCTCGCTCTAAGCAAAAACAATTTCACTGCAGATATCAAAAAACCCAGCCAGAACAATGTTGAAGAGGACCAGGAGGAGAATTCATGTCATATTGATTTTAAAGACTGTCGTGGCTTACTGTGCATTTTGAAATTGATTTTGTTGTGGTTTGATATATTTATATATTGGGTGTTT
>NW_015117466.1:0-4444 GCF_001443285.1 Poecilia latipinna
AGTGGAGGTGGTTGAAGAATATAAACACTTCAGTGTTCATCTGGACAACAGACTGGACTGAGACACAACAGTGAAGTGTCAGTGGACAGCTCCGCACCTCTCCTCACCCGAGTGTCCAAGACATACGGCCACAGATCCGATGAAACGATGACAAAGTCGATCATCGAACTGTGGCCTAGGGTGTCCCAGTGCCAAGTGCACATATGGACACCCTTATGCCTGAACATGGTGTCCGTTATGGACAGTCCATGATGAGCACAGAAGTCCAACAACAGAGCACCACTCGAGTTCAGATCGGGGGGGCCGTTCCTCCCAACCACGCCCCTCCAGGTCTTACTGTCATTGCCCACGTGAGCATCGAAGCTCCCCCAGCAGAACAAGGGAGTCCCCAGGAGGGGCACTATCCGGTACCCCCTCCAAGGACTCCAAGAAGGGTAGGTAATCTGAACTGCTGTTCGGCCCGTCAGCACAAACAGTCAGAACCCGTGCCTCCACCCATAAGGGAGGGCGGCTACCCTCTTGTTCACCAGGGTAAACCCCAACGTACAGGCGCCGAGACAGGTGGCAACAAAGTATGCCCACTCTTGCCTGGCGCCTCTCATCATGGGCAACTCCAGAGTGGAAGTATGTCCAGCCCCTGAGTCTTCCCCGGGGAAGACCCAGGACACGCTGGACTATGTCTCTCGGCCGGCCTGTGAACACCTTGGGATTCCCCCAGAGGACATGGTACAAGTTGCTGGGGAGAGGGAAGTCTGGACCTCCCTTCTTAAGCTGCTACCCCTGTCAGTCAAGAAGGTGGACAGCAAGAATTGCAAGTTCGACGTTTGGGTGGATATTTGCCCTTTTCGGCATTACATCTCTTCTCTTCACTTCCGTTTTCTTCTATGACGGACTCTCCCAGGGTAAAGTCTTCAGACAGATCCGTCTGTAATGAGTCTTCAGACGGATCTTTTTGAAGACTCATTTCAGATTTATCTGTCTGAAGACTCACACAATACCCTGCTGAATCATAATAATAAACTCCCCAAGATGAGGAAGTTTGCTTTTTTGAAAGACTGTAGATATTGGTCCCTTCTGCAGTGTTCGATCCAGGGATATTGTCTTCCAACGCCTTTTTACGGTCTGAAAACTCAGAGCAAACTTCCCCATCCGGGGAGTTTTGCCTGGCCAGTGTGTTTTTGAAATTTGAAGTTTGCTTCCTACTCTTGGAAGGATTGAAAAGATATTCATCAAAAATATCATATTCTGTGTCAGGGCACTCGTCTTGAGAGATCCGTTTCTTGTCAGAGTACACTTCCCCAGCCGGGGAAGGAAGGAAAAGGTGCGAATCAAACTCATCATAGTCGATCACGTCCTTGTGACTATTAATATCAAAAGTAATTCCAGGGAGTACTTTGTTTAACACTTTCCTCACTCGGGTGGTTATCAGATAGCCGGTGGCAAACGTCAGAGGAAAAAACATTGTGGCTGCAATTTCTGCCATTCTTAAAGTTCTTGAAAAGTGGTAATTTAGTGGTAATTGTCCAAGAGCTACTTGTATATAACCTTCTGTTTTGAGATGCAAGCATTTAGAACTTCACATGTTCTTTGATCTATGACATAGATCTATGTCATAGATGAGGTCATAGCTACAATGAGTCTCTGTAGTTCTGGGGCAATGTCTTGCTTCTGATCGTTGCTAGGGAAATGGTCAGATCAGTTCTGCATGACTTAAACTATTAACCCTTTGCAACTGCGTCACTTAATCATTCGAGGCACCATGACAGACTTCAGAAGGGTATATTTCAGGAGTCTAGGGATTAAAACAGGAATTTTAATGGTTAAATATTAAGTTTAGAATGACAATGGTATATTAATACCATTAATTTAAGTAGGATTTTTCATCATTCTATCAAGTTTAAAATTTTGAATCATACTTGACTTAAATATCTTAAAAGTAAACTGAAATTTAACTTAAAAACATTTGCTGCTGTTGTAAAATGTGACAATAAATTTTGCTTGATTGGAGAAGTGCTACAAATAAATAATTTTGGTTTAATAATTTTACACGTTAGCATAAAAATAGAATAAAGAATGATCCCAAAGAAATGGTGCTGCCGCTCCATATTTGATGGGTTGTAAACAACCCACTTGAACACATTTATTCTCAAAGGGCCATGAAACCAGGTGGCTGAGCCTCCTGGCAAAGTCACACTGGACGAAAAGTGGGATTTTTGACCCTGTATTCTGACGCAAACTCAGCTCGTCAGCGACAAATATCTACAGCAATCGACAGTCTACGTTTTCCCTCACGGGAGTCGAATTCTGTCGAATGCGGAATCCTTGGCGGGGGGGAGCAGGCTGGCGGCAGGTGTTAATGACTCTACTTAGCATACGAATAGCCTAGCATATGCAAAGGCGCTTCAGCAGACCCACGTGGATCCTCAGTCATTGGATGAAAAACAATGACATCACAGTTCATCATTGACATGTGATTGGTTGGTTGATGTGCTGCCTATTGGACAGCACTTATGACTTTATAAATAAACCCCGCCCCAATCATTAATATTTTTAATGCTGTATTTTAAAAAATCTATATAAAAATAAATGCTGTATTAAAATATATTCATTTGATATTGCTTATATGCAACATTTTCATATATGAGGAACATAAAAGAGATAAGTTTGTTTTCTTTATTTCATTTTATTTTTTTACTGTTTGCACACAAAATAAGACATAAACGCTTGTCCATTTCTGGACTATCTGGCAGTGTTTTTTTGTCCAAACATGATCAAACATTATGCTGCGTTCAGGACAGGCCCAACATCTCTCCTGTAGCGTGGACCTGACGTCTCTTCCTGTAATGCAGTCCTGATGTCACTGAGGTCCTGGTTGGAGGAACTTGGGGTCCATCCTGACACCGCCTCATAGCTGCCATCCTCCCAGAATGCCACCTCCTCTGCTACCAGTACTCTCTGCCTTCCTCCATCAGCTGTTAATACAGAACAGACAATCATTATGAGCTACAGGCATCTATTAGTCATTATGAAACTATAGTGAAATTGTTTGGCAACTCCCAGCTTAGTATGCACACATAAGACATTAAAACAAACAAATATATTCTTACAAAAAATAAAAACTTTAATGAAAAAGAGAAAACACTTGGAAACAATTGGAAGAAAAAAAAGAATTAAAAGCAGTTGGTAATAAATAGTAAAACATAGTTCAACAAACTGAGGCAGATAATTTGCTTTGATGGATTTTAATAAATCACAGTACTTTAATCATTCAAGGAATTGTGACATCTCTAGATTAGTAATAAATCTTACCTGCTTCTTTATTTCGCTACATCCAGATGACTGGCAGTAGATCCTGGATGCAGCTGGAAAACATTTTTGTGCATTGTCAATACATAGCATAATTACATTATGTACATAAACAATATTGAAGCATAAAATATCAACATTCTAAAATAGTAGATACTCACACACAGTTGCATCTCTGTCCTCATCACGGACATCAGGACGTTCCTGAAGAGTCTGATTGACACAAATGTGACTCCCATTCTGTGGAGTCTGTGGAAATAAATGTAAAATTAAAAAAATATTGTAGCAAATATATTGCTTTCTCAAAAATACATAAGTGAATAAGTTAAAATTATTCTCAACCAACCACTATACAGTCGGGAATCAAAGCAGTGACTGTACATAATACATACCGGCTTCATGGCTCCGTCCTTATATCCGTCCTCCGTCCGCCATGTTGTCTATCTCTACTACTTTCCACACTCTGCCTTGCTGTACTGCGTTATAACAACATAAATAAAATAACGGGAAGATCAGTTTTCCTTACAAAACGGTGATTCTTTTTTGCGGCAACATTTCGGCCTCAGGATTTTTGAAAAAAAAAAAAAGTATTAATGTTTTAAGTTTTAAATATTTTGTTGCAGCACTGACATGTTTAACAAATAATGACTTTTTCTTAAAAAGACTGTGTCCCTTTTACTATATAATATGTTTTATTCTTGAAATTGTAACACATCATCAAGTTACAAATCATTTATGTCTGTATTGTAAAGAAAAAACTGTTTTTTTTACCCATTATTACTGACAGCATTGAAAATATTGGTAATTTAAAAAATTTATACCAATATTTGCATTTATTGGTCTTCAACTCCCAACATGGCACAGAAAATTTCACAGTACTTAATGTTTCTGTAACAATATTTCATAAAAACATGTGTGGAATGGAACATCACACCCTGTTATTGTCCCATAACAGGGTGGAAAATCAATGTCTTTGATTCTAAAATCTGACGATTTTCATTATTAGTTGCAGGATTTGCTCTTTCAAGTCAAAGTATTGGTAGAATATTTGTCCTGGCTCTATTTGGCAAAAACAGGTGACATCCCTGTAGTGGATTTTCCCATGACAGGTACTCATTGTTCCCCTCACAGGAGTCAA
>NW_015117466.1:5173-9166 GCF_001443285.1 Poecilia latipinna
CATGAAACCAGGTGGCTGAGCCTCCTGGCAAAGTCCGATAGAGGTGTTGTTATCAAGGAATGATGTTCTTGGGAGAGCTCAGCTGGGGTGAGGTGGGAAAGAGCGTTATGTTTACATATCTTCAAGAAGATTGGAAATATGCAGCCCTTCCAAGGCCACACGGGAAAAGCCAATTCAGATACAGAATGTCTTAGGTCGGGAAGATTATAAATTTCAATCTTCCCTAAAGTCTCTCCGATACATCTCANTNCCCAATTGTCCANATTAGTTTGGCCGTTCCACTGAGCCGAAACTAGCAACTTCTCCAAAATTGATTCCATCCCGTTAGTGAGTTTTTGAGTCCTCAGCTGGGCTGCGAGTCTCAGCAAGACTCACATCCAACTTGAGTCTCTGTCCACACCAACAGTCTGAGTGTTCGCTAGTTCGGCCAAGTCCGTCACAAAGTTGACGATAAACCAGGTATCCGCAACTCCAAACAGCAGAAATCCTGTTATCATGAATAAACTCGGGGTGATGTGCAAAGAAAGGCTCCAAAAATATAGAAAAAGACAGGACAAAAACAGAGCAAGCAGGGCAGGCAAGCGCATGGAGGGAGCAGAGGAAAAAAAGTGTCCGCCTTCATCGAGAGAAAATATGTAAATATGTTCTTTATTAAAACACTGTAAAAGTGTTTCTGTTCATCAATGTCAATATAAAAGTCAGAATAATTTCTATCAAAAAAAACATTGTGCTCTTTATTCAGAAATGCCCCAAAACAATTAAATAATCACATCAAAAGTTAGAAACTCTGTCTTTAGTCATTTCTTTGATTACCAAATATATTTGTGTGTGTGAGAAAATGTGTCAATAACAGGTATTAACTTAAAATACTTTGAAGAACGGCACTTTGTGAAGTTTGGTCCTTTCACTTGTATTAGCTTACTGGGAGAGAAGCCACATTCAATATGGCGGACGCTGTGACATATCGCAGCAACGGGCCGACCCGCTCCATGAGCAGTCTACGTATTCATGGGTCCCAGAAGTGTGGAGGGCACTATGCCTTCAGAATTAGATTAGGACTCCTGAATGTGAGATGGTTGAATGTGAGCCATTTTAAAGACACTTACACTTTGTCAGTTTCTCTCTCAACTTATGGTCTCCAGAAAATTCCACCCTGCAAGGAGGAGGACAGATCTTAGATTATTTATCTCTAAAAACTGTTTTCTAAATAACTAGCCTTTCATGTGCTACTCCTGGTACACCATATTTACATCACTTAATAATACGTTTTCTTCAATAGTTTCCAAATGGTGTGCCCCATAGACTCAAGATCAGTGTGAAATTGTTCTACTAGTCTGTATAGATGAGGTACACTTATTTTTATTCCATTTTAGGTAATTTTTCAGCTATGTTTTTAGTCAAATTTTTGTATTTTTCTTCAATAGCTTCTAGATCATGTGACCTATTGACTCAAAATCAGCAATTATATTTAATATTAAAATTGTTTAAAATGTTTGGTTCGGAAATTTGTTGACGGTCCCCAAGTGAACATCCGGGCGCTTGAGGAGGGAGCGGTAGAGAACGGCTGGCCGAAATTAGCGTTCAGAAATCGGATCAACCTTGAGCTACACGCCGCTTATTCCGCGGAGCGCGAATATCCATTAACCAATTTGAAACTAACTTCACTGCGGTTATGTTTCTTGTCCATTCTGACAGATATTTTTCCAGTAAGGCCATTGAAGTGGAGTAATTTTTTTATTTATTTATTTTTTTACAAAACTCGTACTGACTGCTACATAACGATAAACATTTTACATCACAACATTTAGAAACAGCTCACCTTTGTTCATAAGTAGGCAGTATCCGTTGAAAATGAATGTGTGACTTCTCTGACCAGAGACTAATTCTCTGACCACTTGGGATCTCTGCTGTCACTTTACGTCTGTGTGAAGAATGTGCACATCAGTGAAGAGCTTTGATGACACAAAGAAACTTTGAAGCCAACAGGTGTAGAAAGTCCGTTGCTGAAATTATTGATCTTGGAGATGGTGTTCTCACATTTTTCCAAGTGAAGCGCTCTTGAAATACTTTCCTTGAAATTCGTTCTTCTCTTCCTCCGTCCGGTGATCCATGGCGCTGAATTAGCATCAACTCATCAGATCTTCAGTTTGATATGTTGGAACGTTCAGTTCCGCAGTAAACACTGACTGATGCAGATCGGGGAAAAAACGTGTCATTTAACGCCAATCTGCAGTTAGTCGTGGAGCTCTGGAGTGAATGTCAAGACGAGGCGATCAGCGGGTATCCGCTCGGTCTCAGGCCGCCTTCGTGGGGTTAGGCAGCGGGGAGAGTCTGGCTCCTCGGCTCCCTCCACGGGCAGCCTGCAAACTTCTGCTGAACAACTCGCTTTACTCTTGACGGGAACTATGTATCTGCAGTTATGCGCTGATTTCAGAATCAAACATTAAGAACTGATTACATTACCTTTATTTGGAGCCAATACCACAAGTTGTGCTTTTTTCCACCTCCAAATGGAAACAACAGGAAACGAAAGTAAATTCAAAGACGAAACGAGGAGAGGAATGCCTTCAGGAAGTAAACAAGACTGGTGACATAATAGACTTCCCGTGGGAGAATTTTTTCAGGATTCTCTAATTTTTTTCTAAACCACAGCTAATTTTCCTCACGACTTTGGAGGATGTGTCAGCAGGATCTCGGGTTGTTTTGGGTTCCTTAGTTTCATTCTTTAATTAGAGCAACATAGTCTCTGTTCTGCTCTAGGTACAGATAAGTGACTAAGTGATCTTAGTTGATCTCCGTTGTCTGATCTGCTTAAAATCTGCGGACCAGGAGCCTCATGTAAAAGAGTGCACAGTTTTCACACTAAAACTTGGCGTACGGACAAAGTGCGGCGCACAAAAAAATCTGGATGAATAAAGCCGTGCACATCACATGCACACCTTTCCTTTATAAATCTTAATTTGCGGGAAATAGAGCTCAGCTGCTGATCCGCCCTGTCGCCACCCTTAAATCCATATGTAAATTAGTATAAATACCCGGAAGTATGCCTCCTCGTGAAGCAATAACCATGGCAACGGCCTTGTTTGTAGCAGTATAAGTATTTATAATAATAATAATTATTATATATTTTATATAAAATATTCTTTCAGGGCACATAAGATCAACTCACAAAATAAAAATAATACATTTTAAAGAAAAAAAGTTAAATAATAATAATGATTAAAAAAAACAATAAAGAGATTCAAGTGCAAATGCCTGTTTGAACAGCGCGTTCAGCAGGGATTCAAAGACAGACAGAATCAGAGCGTTTTTGAGTGGTAATGTTTATTGTAAATAGAGAAATCATGTGCATAAATTGTACATTTACAGAATAGAGATGCTTTCTGTCCATAAAGGCGCATTCACAAAGCGGGCGGCTCGACTGAAGGATGACTGCAGCTGGACTCCCTGCCAGGATGCCCATATGGGTCCCATATGGGTTTCTCCGCGGGTTCCACGGTGGCCCCACATGGGTTTGCCACAGCCCACATGGGCCCTACATGGTGGTGGGCCCACATGGGTTTGCCCATTTAGGGCCCGTTTAGGGCCCACCTCGGCTGTGGCCCTACATGGGCAAACCCATGTGGGGCCACCGTGGAACCCGCGGACAAACCCAAATGGGACCCATCTGGTCTGCCTTCCTTTTCCCCATATGGGACCCACCTAGGCATGCTGGCAGGACTGGTACCGGTACCGCACGGCTCCTTCTTTAAGTTTTGCTCAAAGCTCCGTGATGATCAGTCTGGGCAATCTAAGCTCTAAAAAACCTTCATCAACATTTCCCAGTAGATCAGGATAGTCTCTGATCTGCTGTGGAAGGACTCCTGAATCCTTCCACTGGCGATGTTCTCCATCAGATCCAAAGCGCTCCATAATTACGCTGCTCACCTTTATGCAGCTACTTATATACTATACAAATCTGTATCACCTTAAAAATAATCAAAGCTGTTTGGA
>NW_015117466.1:11248-22607 GCF_001443285.1 Poecilia latipinna
AATAAAAATAATACATTTTAAAGAAAAAAAGTTAAATAATAATAATGATTAAAAAAAACAATAAAGAGATTCAAGTGCAAATGCCTGTTTGAACAGCGCGTTCAGCAGGGATTCAAAGACAGACAGAATCAGAGCGTTTTTGAGTGGTAATGTTTATTGTAAATAGAGAAATCATGTGCATAAATTGTACATTTACAGAATAGAGATGCTTTCTGTCCATAAAGGCGCATTCACAAAGCGGGCGGCTCGACTGAAGGATGACTGCAGCTGGACTCCCTGCCAGGATGCCCATATGGGTCCCATATGGGTTTCTCCGCGGGTTCCACGGTGGCCCCACATGGGTTTGCCACAGCCCACATGGGCCCTACATGGTGGTGGGCCCACATGGGTTTGCCCATTTAGGGCCCGTTTAGGGCCCACCTCGGCTGTGGCCCTACATGGGCAAACCCATGTGGGGCCACCGTGGAACCCGCGGACAAACCCAAATGGGACCCATCTGGTCTGCCTTCCTTTTCCCCATATGGGACCCACCTAGGCATGCTGGCAGGACTGGTACCGGTACCGCACGGCTCCTTCTTTAAGTTTTGCTCAAAGCTCCGTGATGATCAGTCTGGGCAATCTAAGCTCTAAAAAACCTTCATCAACATTTCCCAGTAGATCAGGATAGTCTCTGATCTGCTGTGGAAGGACTCCTGAATCCTTCCACTGGCGATGTTCTCCATCAGATCCAAAGCGCTCCATAATTACGCTGCTCACCTTTATGCAGCTACTTATATACTATACAAATCTGTATCACCTTAAAAATAATCAAAGCTGTTTGGAGTTAATATGCTGATCAAACCCTGTTTTTTTTTTTGTTTTTTTTTTAGTGAGAATGAAATTACCCGCAGATGCATTTCATGCACTTTCGCGCACATATCAACATTACATCTTTATGAAACAAAAACTGAGGAAAATTATTATTTACATTCAAGTGAGGTTTTCACATACTTTTCTGTTTATTTTCTTTATTTTGTGTGCTTGTAGATTATTATCTGAGGATAACTGCTGTTCAGTTTCATCATTTACGTTTAAACAATAAAATATTAAAATCATAAAAAAAACATCGGTTTGATGGTTTCTGGTCTAAATAACTGAATGTAGTCAGACTTCAGTGTATTTAGGTGAGTTTCGACGCTTTGTAGTTTGATATCCACAGAAAAAGTTTGCGTGGCTGCACACTTTTTCACGCCAGGGAAAAAGTTTGCGTATATTTACGCAAAGTTCATTTGTATACTTTCCGACTTGTACGTAAAATATGGCGCAGCAAATCTTTTTATGCGTACATATGCTTTATACATAAGGCCCCAGATGACGTTCAGCCACTGAAAATAACTTTCCTCATTGGTTTTAAGAGCAGAGCAGAAAAAAGAGGTGCTTAAATGTTACAATTACGTCACTAAGACCCAAAGAAGAAAAAACTCTGAAAAATGCCATCATTATTTCCGGCTTTCAGCTTGTATTTTTAAAGCTGGACCGAGCCATTTTTAGCAACAGGTGAAAAATGCTTTACCAGAGAAATAACTATTTCTCTCTTTAGAAATAGTCATTTCAGCTAACGCCATCTAGTGTTAACTTTGTCGTATATGTCACTTCAAACCATCGCTGTTTTTCATCTTTATTAAGAATATAATAATTTGATAGTTTTGTGTTTTTATTGTCTGTCAGCAGAAAATCACCATAATTAAGAGAAAAAAAGGTTTTAAAACATCCGTCTTTGTCTGTTTAATCTATACAATAAGTTTCACAGATGGAACAATTACTGAAATAAAAGAACTTTTCAATAATATTCTAAGGCGAATCACGGCAACATCATCATTGGAGCATGGCATGAATGATCTTTGGCTGAAAATGATAAGGATGTGAAATGATCAAAATTTGATAAATATTGATATAATGAAAAAAAAATGCAGGGTTTAGCCGTTTTTGTTTTTTATTTTGTTTCCACAAAAGAATGAGACAAACAGTACCACTAATATTTTAGATCTATTTTCTGAGTATTAGATTGGAAACCTTGTGCTTATTCAAAATATTCTGCCCATACTTTCTCCATCCTACTTTTGCAAACTTTTTTTTTCTCCCCTCCAAAACCTAAAAGTAAAAATGTGCTTCTTGCAAAAATAAATTTCGAACTGTAAATATTCATAAAAAATTACAAGTTATGTATTATTTGTGGCTCTAAAGTTTTATTGAACTAAACGGAGCTCAAAAATGGCTCTTTGGAGTGTATGGCTGCAGACGCCTGCTGTAGACTGTACAGCCTAAATCTTTATATGCTTTAATTTTAACATTTAGATCAACAGAATAAGTCTGGCCAAGGTTCTGACTCATTTAAAGAATGAGTCAGTAGAACCTTGGGATGCTAGTGAATATGTTACATATTTATTACAAATTTTAAGGCATAAAATCAATCTATTTTTAATTATACTACAGGGTTAAATCACATAGAGGTCCTAATATGTAATATTTCACAAGATTAAGTAAAATTATATGTGAGATTTGACTTGAAATCAACAGATATAGTTTAGAGAAACCTCTAGCTGTGAATTAGAGCAATGAAAGATCAAGGATCAGCCCAGGTGGGATGTACAGTGGAAAAGTTTATTCTGAAGTGACTCAGTGAAAATAAATACAACTTTTCAGGGAGGCGGGAACTTCTGGCGGTCTGACCTCATCGTTTCTCCAGCACCTTTGGCATTGCTGGGCCAGTGATTATGGGACTGAATGAGGTGGCGGTGGGAAGGGAGGGATCTACCCTCACTTGGTGAGCGGTCACCCCTTCTCCCCCGTTCCTCACCCCATGTGGCGAGAGGCGACGCGCCCCGGGGGGAGAGCAGAGGCCGAGTGATGGGGTCTACAACGAAGAGGCGATGTCCTGAGAGAGCAGGTTTTGAGACGAAGTGGAAAGGAAAACAAAATAAACAATAAGATGGGTTTTCTTCAACATCCCTTGTACATAGTCCTTGTCTTTCCTTGGTTGGTCTTTGAAACAGCGTTGATGTCCTGAACGCTGTCGGGCGGTCTGTAGGCAAACTACAGCTTCTTCAGCACTCCTGCTGCCGGCCTCTTACACAGACATGATGTGCTTGACGAAAGCTAAAGGAGGAAGTTCAGATCATTAGCATCCTGTCACAATAAAACCAAACCTGGAAGACAGATGACTTACCCTCGTAGTGTATGCTGCCGTTCTCGTCTTCCTGCCCGACCATGAGGGAATCAATCTCAGTCTCATTCATCTTCTCTCCTGTGGAAACACAAGGATCCATGTCAGCGTCTACATTTCTACTGTGCTAAGCAAACTGTACGTGTCTAAATTTACCCAGAGTGGACAGCACGATGCGCAACTCAGCACCCATGACGGTTCCGTTGCCCTCCTTGTCAAAGACACGCAGACCCTCAACGTAGTCATCGTAGGATCCCTTGGGAAGGGCATCGACCTCCTTCAGCATGGGCAGGAAAGCGTCGAAGTTCAGCCTCTTGTTGGCCATGTCTGTTGGTTCACATTGCACTTGTCTTAGGGAGACACAAGACAACAGCTGCCACTTCTCTAGAAGACATCTGGCCTCTTACCTTCGGCGCTGGGGTTGCCAAGGATCTTGATAACGTCCTTGTTGGTGGGATTCTGGCCCAGAGCGCGCATGATGTCGGCCACCTGGTTGTAGGCCACCTGGCTGTCACCAATTCTGTCAAAGAGACCAAAAGCCTCCTTGAAGTCTGGGGAAAGGCAAGAAAAACCTTTGAGTTAAACGTTTCAGACTTGTCGTTGGGTTTTCTATGACTACAACATTCTTGTAGATGACAGCTGTGTGAAACCAGCCTGGATTGAGAGATTAAAGACTCTGAGCTGCATGCTTTCACCATTGTTTGCAGCTAATTGGACGCGACAGCTGTATCTAAGCAGAGAAGAGAAAACTGGGGGCCAAATGAAGCTTTGTCATCTCTACCAAGCCCATCAGGAACTCAAAGTGACCTTTTTGAGAGATTTATCTAGTGGCAACAGCTGTAACTCCCCATCCCGACCCCTCCTCATTCCTGCTTGCTGCTTGGAGCAAACTGATACACCCTGACAGAGACACCAAGGCCATATAGAGACTTGGGTTGAGAATGCTGACTGAGGCATTACAAACGCCTCCTTGGTACAGGATTAAAACACCCTGGACGCTGAACAAAGCCTGCCTGGACACATCTTTCAACAGGGGACCACAAAGACAGGATCTTGACCTTTGACTTGGGGATTAACAAGTATAAGACACTGCTAGGTCATCTTAGATAACCAAAGACAGGACGGTGGAATCTTCTACAGCTGACTCTGCCACTCGTTGGGGCGGTAATGTGAAAATCTCAATGAAATGACCAGATAACAGGAAGGTACTTTGAAGCTAAGGAGATCTTCTGGACTTACCCTCAATCTGGTCCGGTGTGAACTCCGTCTGTCGTATAAAAACACACAAAAACAAACATATGAGAAACAAAATAAAGCAATTTCATTCCAAATAAAGCTAAAGGTGATGGATTTCCTGACTGAATCTTCTTAAATCCCTGATAACCATCTTAATTTTTTCATTCTTTTACAAACTTTTGAGAGAGTAAATCCAGACCAAGAAACTCCATCGCCTCCCTATTGAAAACGGCCAGAATCACCAACACACCATTTTGAAGAGTAGGAGCACGGAGGAGCGGAAAGGAAGGAGAAGAGAAGCTGAAGTCCCGAGACAGAGTGGTCCTGAGCCATGGTCAAAGCCCCCTTATTTATGTTCGGCATGTGATGTCACGCAGCTCCTGGTGAGGGAGGGATCGGATGACACGTTGGGACATCTTTAACTTTCTTAGGGAAAGCAGAGCCGTCTCCCCTCAGAGCCTTTAGAAGGGGAAGGGCTATTTTTAGATCCTGATTTTTAGATCCTGATATTGGCTTTATGATTATCTATTTATTGGGAAAGGGTTAAATGATGAAACTTCTGGTTGGAGGAGATGTTTCTGGAAGACGCTCGATGCAGGGAGGAGGCAACAGACTCAGCGGCTGTCTCCAGACGGGTCGCTGACCCGTTCAGCTTGGTTACTAGGTGGTATTTTTAAATCAGACAGAACTCTCCTCCTCATATGGTGAAATGACGGCAGGGGGAAAAGCTGCCGAAACGTTGGCTGCTCTCCGGCAGGTATGGAGCTACTGAACCTGGCAGCTAGACTGGAGCCAAACTGGAGCTAAACTGTAGGATCCTCTGTGTAGCCGCAGAGTAAAACCCAACAGTCATCCAGAGAATAACATGTTTTCATTAGGTTTTAAAAAACAGCCAGAGATCCTGATGTCCAGAGGGAACATTAATGTTCTACAACACTGAAATGACCTTTGACCTTCCCATTCCTAATTGAGGTCTGCGGGAGAACAATAATTTACCATACTTGCACTCAGAGATACTAATCATTGCTTTTCAAATCTTGTTAAGATTCTCACCTGGACTTTGACTAGGCCAAGTCAACCTTTACAATTCTAAAACCTAGATATTTTTCCTCAGTCTGGCTTATTCACATTTGTTCACATTACATGAATGTTAAATGACCCTTAAAACAAAAAGACAACCAGTTTTTTGGTTCTTTTAAGATCAACCACAGCTTAATGCTGCTGCCTCTGTGTGTTGGTTTGTTGCAAACGTCAAAAGATTTCTAGAGTGAAATAAGTTCCTCCCACCTGGGCTGTTGGTTTCTGCAGCTCCTCCAGAGATACCAGGAGACTCCCCTGTGGTTAACCCCTTCAGGAGGACAGCCAGGATTTGTCTCAGGGTATTTGGAGATTATGTTCTTTAACTTGCATCTAAAAATGCAGGAAAAATAGTTTCCTAGGAAACCCCAAACTACTCTGAACCTCATCTGAGCTACTGACATGTTGATCACTCGTCAGTTCTATGAAAAAGTTTAGATTTTATGAGAAAGTCTGACTGAATGGAGATCCTAACATCCTGTTGACTGAGAGGACTCAATATTCTCCATGTTTTCTGTGGCTTTTCCCAAAACAGCATGAGGCTTTGTGTTTTAATATCTAATCTCTGTGATAATAGTTGATTTTTTTTGGTGGGAATTTAAGAATAAGAATAATAAAATAAATTTATTGGAAACCTGGATCTGATCTACAACTAAATGTTTGATGGACAATCAGTGATCATACTTATCCACACAGAAAAATCCTTATTTTCAGTTACTAAAAACATGTCACTGTAAAGCAGAATCTGCATGAATATTTAAGCAAACAGCTGATTTCACTGGAATTAACGATGTAAACTTTATTGATTCTTTCAACCACATGGAATCAGACACATTTCATCTCAGTTCATATTTACAAATATTTCCTGACACTGTAACGAAGCGGCTGGCGTCCAGCAGGAAGACGAATGTTGGAGGACATTGGTAGGAGCAGCAGGCGCGTCCTAAGGGCCACAGATGAGCTCTATTTTTACCTGCAGTCCTGCAGGACGTGTTGGGTTTCTACAGCCTCTGCTGCAGTAACTGCATTTCTGCTGCACGGCGGAACCACAAAACAGACGGGTTCCTGGAGAACAAACTCAACTTTTTGAAACAAATATCCAATCAAAGTGGATTAAAAAGCTCCCAGGTTATTTGAATCATATTTAATTTTCCCTTTATGAGCTTTAATATTAAATCTGACACATTGCTGTGTTTGTTTTCTGGTTTATTAAACCGATCTGGCTGTGAAATAGACCTCTAATGTTGGGACCAGGTGTCAACTTTAACACGTTCCCCCTATAGACTCTCTGCTGCCACCTGGTGGACTCTCCTCGCTAATACTGCAACGACAGGAAACTTTGCTGCTATATAAGTAGAGCCTTTAAAGTGTTATTACAATTTGGTAAAACAAAAATATACAGCTCATATTTTAAAATCCAGACTTTAGAACATTTGGAAACTAAATTCTTTCCTTTTTGCCTTCTGGTAACTGAAAAACAAGAATGGTCTGCGTAGCGCCACATTGTGCTGCGGGACAAAAGACGATGTGTCTCTGCATGCGTACGACAGCAGGCCTTGTTTCTGCACAGGAGTGGGGGGGTTAGACCTCAAAAGCTGGAAACCTGGCCTTCATTGGCTGCAGAATGTCTGCCAGGAAATAGATGGTGCCCGCCATGCCTGCAACGAGAAGGGAACATGTTCTAATTCTAAGACCAAAAATCAAACAGAAGACGGACAGGAAAAAATCCAACTCCTATGAAAATGTGGTGGAAATGCTTAACCTGAATGTTTTGCAGTGGACTTCAAATGCCTCTGTAATTTTCACCAAAAAGACTTGCAAGAAATGTAAGAAAGAAAGGAGCAGAAGATGGCAAAAACCTGCAAAACTCCTATAGAGTTCATTGAAAATGTCACTGAATTCAAAAATCTCACACATAAAGTATTAGAAATGGTTCAAAACAATGTTTACAAAGTTAAACTGTACAGTCACAGCAGCTTATGAGCTACAATTGGTAAAAAGCTAAGGCTAGCTGAAATACTAATAATAGAATCTAGACCAGCACTAACATATGGACCTACAGTAACATTCTATGCACCATTCACACTAATTTTTTGCGGTTCGTACCTTCGAACAGAGAGAAGGGGGTGTCTGGTGTCCGGCAGCCATGGTGACCGTAGTTCATGCACCAATCTGCAAACTGCAGACACATTTCAATCAGAGGGCTGAGAGTGGCCACTGTGAGCCTGACTGCTGCAGCTGCTTTGAACCAAACTTAATGTCCACGTCAAAGTCAGAGCAGAAGAAGTGGACATGGTGTGCTCACCATGCAGGCCCTGTAGAGGTGTTTGGGGTCCTGCGTCAGCCGGTAGAGGCCCAGGAAGGTGTAGGCGTTGCCGGCGGCGCCGTGGCACAGGCCGTAGCCTTTCTTCAGCAGCCCCCAGCGCCACACCACCTCCCCGCACTGCAGCGCCTCCTCCAGGTACCGTGGGTTCCCCAGCACCTGCAGCAGTAGAACACCACCACTAGAGGGCACGTGCAGCAACAGAACACCACTACTAGAGGGCGCATGCAGGGTGAACTGACCTTGTAGGCCTGCAGCAGCATATAGACTACCCCGGGGGCGCCGTGGCACCAGTGCACCAGTTGGTCCCGGTCGTCCCCGATGCAGGGTGGGTAGTTCCCAGACGGGAAGCGCAGGCGGCAGACGTGCTCCACGCTGGGCTGCACCAGCTGCAGGACCTGCTCCTCTGTCGAGACGAAGCCCGGCTGGACCAGAACACATCGTAAGAACCACAGCAGCGGTGACAGCATCATGGTGAGGGCCTGGACCTGTGTCCCACCTGCAGGAGGAAGTAGTAGATGCCGGCGAGGCCGTGGGCGGCACCCACGTACTGCTCCTGGTACCACTCGTACATTAGCGGGCTCTGGTTCTGGAGGCGGAGTTTCCTGCTGAGCTGCTGGCCCGACACCAGAACTGCCTCGCTGACCTGCTGGATGCAGTGCAGCGGGACCCGGTCTGGACCCAGCTGCTGGTTCAAGAACACCAGGGAGGAGAGGAAGCCCACCCGGCCGTACAGCAGCTCGTCCGGCAGCCCACCGGACCTGTTCAGAACCGCCTGCTGGTACCGCAGCAGCCTGGAGGCAGAGCAGCAGAACCACAGTAGTCAGACCACAGCCTGCGGTCCAGATCTGGGTCCAGTCCTGGTTCCAGCCAGTCCCAACCTGCTGATGCAGTCCTCGGCCTCTTGCGCCCTCTGCAGGCGTGAATAGACTACAGCAGCTACGGCCAGCGGCCCAGTGTCTCCGCACAGGAAGGTGACATCATGGCGACGGGTGAGGTGCTTCAGGCTGCGGGTGACGTAGTCCAGCGCCCTCTGCAAGAAGGAGGCTTCTTTGAAGACGCTGTGGAGGTGCAGGTAGAGCAGAGCGATGCCTGCAGGGAAACAGACAGCAAACAACACTAGCCTCTGCTAGCTCATCTGAAGGTACAGCTGGGATAGTCCAGACATGCTGGACAGAAACATGACTGTTTCTGTAACATTTTCTGATTAGCTTACTGCAGGGGAAACAATAATAATAAAATGATCACAGCATGATGCTGCCACTAGTAATGAAATAGTCCCACAGCATTATGCTGATACTACCATGCTGGACAGTTGCAGAACCGATCACAATGCGCTGCGTTTCCTATATTCTTGGAGCTTCTGTCATCACCAGTGTCACTGATGGCTCCGCCCCTCACCTGCCCAGCCTGTGTAAGCGGTACAGTCTCTGGGATCAGCAGACTTCAGTCCATTCTCCATGACAGCCAGCAGCTCGCTGACCTTGCTGCTCAGCCTCTGGGCAAACGCCGGAGTGAGCTGGAGGAGAAAAGAAAGATTTAAACAACGATCAGCAAACCAAAGCTCGCATGTATCCCCCGCATCCCTCTGCGGTTTACCTTTCCCTCAGAGTCAAACAGTGTTTGAGTGGAAGCTGGGTTCCCATCATAGTCATGATAAGGATTCTTCAAAGCTCGTGTGTCCATTTTCACTATCGGTATAACAGCCGGAAGCTTTTATATCTACATCGAACAAAGAAGAATAAAAAATGAACACGGTGTCTTAAATACTCAACATAAAGCCACAGAAACACCACCTGGTTTCTGAGCAGAGCTACACGCCCACACCATCCATGCTAGCGAAGCTGCTACTACTTAGCTTAGCCACGGAGCTAATGCTAACCGTTAGCGTCAAGCGGCGCAGGAAATACTGTAAGACTGTAATAAAATGAGCCAATACTCTGATATTAAATGTAAATAAAAAGAAAGTATAGAATTTATTCACATAAGAAGCCACCCCGCTGCAGTGTTGCTCTGTGTTGTGATGTAGCTTCTGAGATGCTAACTCGCTACTGCCAACTACTGCAGAAGAAGAAGTACTGCAGTTAAATCTGACTACAACAAACCATCAAAACACGGGTCATGCGGTGCCCAGACAGAGGTGGGTAGAGAACCCAAAAATTGTACTTAAGTACGAGTAGCACCACTTCAACATATTTTTACTCAAGTAAAAAAAAAAAAGTTGCTATCCAGGAAGTTACTCAAGTAAGAGTAAAAAAAGCATACAGTCCAAAAATACAAAGTTAAGTGGAAATTTTGGTATTTTAAGAACCAAAATGACAATAATTCATATAAGTAACAAAAATAACAACATTATACAAAAGATTTCCAAATCAGTTTCTTTCAAAATAAAACTTATAAAACTAACAAACACTTCAAGTGTAGAAGAGTCTGACAAAGTAATGGATTTACTTGTGATACAAGAAAATTAAGCTAAATGCTTTAATTCCATGTTCACTTTCTCTTATAGTTATTTATTGGAATCATATAATTACATTTATGCTGAACTTCCAATAATAAACTATGTTGGAACACAGATAAACACATAGAAATGACATGATGAAGACCCTACCAGGCTGGTTTACTGGCAGATGACAAGTTCTGTTGCCATGGAGATTCAGGGCTGCTGCTGATTGGTGACAAGTTACAGTCTGGAAAACCCTGGAATTTAATAGCAGCATTTTCCAGGTTTGGAATGAGAAAGATATAAAGGTTGGAACGAAGAACAGCGATGCAGACTTTGCTTATTTTCTGATATCAACACCTTAACCAGGCCTTGGACTGTCTGTGACTTCTTAATCCGGAACCGTTTGTTGTGCTTCAATGCCTCCCAGTCTTGATGACTCGGGCGACCTTGCCTTTCAAAATTGCAAATGAAGCCGACAATTAGATGGTTCCATCATCATCATCATCATCATCATCATCATCATCATCGCCTTGTGTTTTCCTGTTTACCTGTCTGCCGCTTTATGTCTGCGTTGGCGCCATTATTTCCACATCAGCTGTCCGGGGTGGAGGGTTGAAGGTCGGACTTGGACTGCAGCGTGTTTCCTTCAGGGAAGGGATGGAAATGAGGCTGAAAGAGCAGGAAGATTCAGAGGAAGACCTTCGCTTTGATTAGAGAGCGGCTCCCCTCCCTCTCCGCCTCTGGAGGAGGAAAAATGTTTGATCCATTTATTGATCAGCCATTATTTTTCAACAGAGAGGAGCAAACCTGACTTTACAACATAAAGATGTTGATGTTTCACGATTTTTTTCCCACAGTCAGTCATTTCTATAAAAACTGTCCCCACAAAGGTTTTGAGGCACACACAGTTAAAACTCATTCATTTTCAAAGATGAAAAAGCTGTGCTTTTTTTCTTTTTAATCACAAATTCATATTTCTCATCTTCAAATTAATATTAATACATACCCAGATAGCACAGAATGATTGAAACAACATTGAATCAATGTCAGCCAGAAACATTGAATCAACGTTGAA
>NW_015117467.1:0-834 GCF_001443285.1 Poecilia latipinna
CTTAGCTGCTCGGGCCTAATAAACAGTACAGTTTCAATAGGCTCTCGCAGCGCTTAGCTGCTCGGGCCTAATAAACAGTACAGTTTCAATAGGCTCTCGCAGCGCTTAGCTGCTCGGGCCTAATAAACAGTACAGTTTCAATAGGCTCTCGCAGCGCTTAGCTGCTCGGGCCTAATGAAAAAATAAATCAGTAAAGAAAACTCTCAGCTACTCGATATCTAAAGGCTCAAAGAGAAACGCATTAATACAGTGAACATGTGGAGGAAACTGAAGCAGATCTAAAGGACCCAGGATATTTACCCTGCTCCTCCATCTCCTCCTCACTCTCTTTTTCAGAATGCTGCTTGCCCAGCTCTTCACCTCCATCATCATCATCATCATCATCAGTAAGCTCATCCTCTGATTCTTCATTCTCTTCAGAACTATGACCAGAGTCTCCGGGTGTTCCTGCCTCCTCTTCCTCTTCAGTCATCTCCAGCTCGTCTTCGCTGTCTGCAAACGCCGGCAGCTCAGCACAGCTTCCTAATCTTCCCGTCTCTGCCTCCAGCTTCTGCTTCTTCTGGGGTGGAGCACCACCTGCTGCCGTCTCTTCACATTCAACATCATCTTCATCATCAGCCTGGTCACTGCCTTCGCTATCATCTTCTTCGCTGACATCCTCCTCCTCCTCCTGGGTGAAAATCACCTTCCTTCGCTCTCTGTTGGTGGTGGGATCCCAGACACTTTGTTCCTCAAGTATCTCCTTCTCCCTAACACACACACAGTTGATTAGTATCATTATTATGATAGGTATCCGAGGGTGTGCGTGTGTGTTTATGTGTGAGAGAGAGTTTA
>NW_015117467.1:5127-8912 GCF_001443285.1 Poecilia latipinna
CGGCCCGCGGGCCGTACGTTTGACACCCCTGGTTTACATGAAGCAGACAGATGCATCAGTACACAATGTGAGAACAGACCTGGTGTGTTGGTGTTGGCTGATGTGTGTCGGGTCCAGAGTGGCTGAGCCAGTGAACAGAGACACCTTACTGGCAGCCATCTTGGTGTCCAGAGTAGAATGTGTGTCAATGAGAGACTGGACCAGCTCCGTGGTGGGGCGCGCCTCCTCCTGTTACCCAGCAGGCAGGACAGTGAGCAGAGGCCAGGTGGTCATACTGAAATGCTCAGACCTTTCATGAAGCAGCATGTACCTGCAGCTGGTTGACGTGGCTGGCAGGCAGGTCGATGTAGACGGCGTCCTTGTCATAAACCAGCCCCCCAACCCCCGCCATGGGGGCGTACAGCAGGCGCTCCTTCTCATTCAGAGCTCTCTTCTTCCGAGCGTCAGGAAGTGGACACGGGTCGGACAGGAAGCCCACGTCTCCCACCTGGAAGTCTCCTACACCTGTCCTCAGACACCACATTACAGCAGCAGGTTAGCTTTCCAATGCAAAGCCTTGACTTAGATTGAACTATGTGTGCTAGGCTACATTCACACAGCAGGCAAACATGACCTTTACCTGACCTTCGCACCCATCAGAGCGATCTGTGATCTGAGCCACTTCCATATGTGGAACTAAATCAGATTCTTATCTGATAATTCTCAAAGCATCTGTGGTCTGAACATCCAAGTCACATTTTATCAGGCTTTTGCATCATTGATATGAGACATGCATCATAATTGAATCAGAAGTGAATCTCAAAGTGAAAAGAGATTCCCACCAGTATGGCTTACTGGTAAACACTCTGAGCCTAGGCATATGATGAAATGATCAGACCCCCAGGGTGAATGTGTGAAGGTTTTCAGGCCTGAACACATCACAGCTCTGCTGAGCGCACCTGGGATGTGGACCTGGCCTTTGTTTTTCAGATGTGCCCCTCTCAGGAAGCCGTACAGAGACACCGTCCGGTCACATTTAGGATCCGTCCTGACCTGCTCTGGATCCGTTAAGTCCTCCATACTGAAAAAAAAAAAAAAAAAAAAACAGAATTGTGAAGAACTGAAATATAAAAACCAGCATTAAGAAGATTAATTTTTTTTCTTTTTTAAATTATTATTATTGGCTCTAGTGGCCTTTATTTGAAAGTAGTTCATCTGGAAACAGGGCAATGAGAGAGGGGGAAGACATGCAGCAAATGTCACCAGGCCAGGAATCGACCCGGCGACCAAGGCCTCCATATGTGGGTTGTTCTTTGCCCATGCGCCACCACAGCGCCCACAGGAGGAAGATTAATTATTGATACCTTCAGGTGATGTTAGTGTTATTAAAGCAAAACACAAATTAAAGACAACCCAGCTGTTCATTTGACTTTCCTAATAAACTTCAAGATAAAGAACCAGAAATCCCAGCTCAGTAGAGATCATCTGCATATAGTTCAGTCTGAACTGTTTACAGCTCCTTATGGAGGAAGTGACATCACAGGGTCCTAGCTGCTGGGGCCCATGATGTGGAACATCATGTGATCTGGTTCTGTTTGTTTTTGTCACTTTTTTTATCTCTGTTCTCTGAATTGGCAGCAATTCTGCAGAAAATATTTTCTGATGTTTTTGGTGATGCAACATGATATTAAAAAAATTGTAAATTTGACGGATTAAACTGCAAAACGGCTGAAACACCGAGTTCCTTTAAATTAAGACTAAGAACCCTGTAAGAGTTACTTTTGATTAATAATAAATCAAACATGGACCAACATATTCGATGTGTATTGATGATGGCACTCGACAAAATGTAATGTTTGTTACTGGTTTCTCAATTGGTGATTATGTTTTTAGGACTTTTTATTTTTGTTTTTTATGATATTTGAACTGCTTTGTGGCTGAAATGTGCTACACAAATAAACTAGATCAGGGGTCCTCACGTCCAGTCCTCAAGAGACATCATCCTGCAACTTTTAGATGCGTCTCTGCTCAAACACACCTGGATCAAATAAACTGCTCGTTTCCAGCCTATTGCAGAGAGGAATGAATGCTGGTGAGGGAATTCAGACATTTTGAAGCAGAGATGCATCTAAATGTTACAGGATGGTAGCTCTTGAGAACTGGACTTGGGGGCCCCTGAACTAGACTGTTTAAAATTCTGGTTTGCAATAATGTATTTAGCCACTTAGATTGGCTTACAGTGTCACAAACTGGGTAATTATGGTAATGTTATAAGAATTTTGATTCATGTAAACGAGCAGCTCTTTTCGTGGCCAGAGTCTCCCCCCAAAACTAGTCCAAAACTAAAAGTAGTGTTGGTTCCATGAGAGCAACAACAGATACCAATGATTTTAAAATATGATTAAATTCAGTTGTTGTGTGCAGTATAGAGATAAAGTTGCACTACTTAACAAGTGTCCTGATGTAGATGGTTAAATAACCAGCAAATTGCTCTTGATTCTTAATAGTTTTCAGAAGTATACACAGCCATACAGGCTACTGCCAAAAAGAAGAAATGGATTTTCAAATTATTTTTATCATCAAATGCAATGAACACCACAAAATATAATTAACCACATTATCCATACCCAAACCCTGACAATGATCCAATAGAAGCATTAACCATGCGACTAACAGTTTTTTTCTACAAGCTGTGAAATCTGTCCAGCTTCCATCCCCTCTGCCCCCTGCAGATGTGCACGCGCACGCGCACGCGCACGCACGCACACACAGCTGCACTAAGCAAAGACTGATTGAGACTTTACAAATAGATATTTATATACTTTAGCATTTTATTTATCAGTGAAAGAACCATTGTAATTTTATGTTCTAGAAATATAACTACAAATAAAAATAGGAAGATAAAGACTAAGTTTCTGCACACATTCACACTCCTACTGCACCTCAAAAGCAGTCAGTTTGTGTTATTTTAATAATAGAAATATTAATAATGTCATTAAATTTGGTCACCCACAAGTAAAAACTCCCAGGATGCACTTTGTGAAAGTGGAATTTCCACAGCTCCCACTCACCGGTCAACCAGCAGATAGGGGTGAGACGTCTGCCACACAAGAGGACGAAACTTCATGACTGAGATGAAGCGGCCCAGGTTCTTCACTTCCTGGGTCTGGTACTCCCCGTAGACCATCCCAGACAGGTAGAACAGCTTGGCCCCCTGCAGGAGCCAAACCCAGGTTACATCACTGTCCTGAGCTCCACTATCTGGACAGAAAAGCCGCCCAGCCGAAAACATCTGATGGTGTACCTACCTGGTAGACTTCAGTCCAGAAGCGGTGCTTCAGGGTTTTCTTAGTCTTCCTGAGTGACTTGTTGTTCTTGAATGAATCCAAGTGAGTCAGGACACCCATTATACGAGGGAAACCATGAACCTGACAAATGTTGAGAAACTCGAAGGTCTCCATCTCAAAGCCGAAGCTAGCATCAATTAGCATCAACACCTGCAGACAGAAAGAAGCTGCTTCACTCACTCTGTTTTTTTAACATGCTCAACTGTTCCAGACCAACAACAATGTAAGAACAGCTGAAACCAAATATTTACATTAGGGTCACTGATCAGATAAAACATATTACATGAATTAAAGATGAACGACTGTGCTTTTATTCTGTGAACACAAAAAGAATACAGGGTTTCCCCCAGTGTATTATAAGCATGGCAGCCCGTCATGCTTTACTACTGTGTTTCCCCGAAAGTAAGACAGTGCCTTACTTTCTTTGTATCCCCAAAAGGCCCACTATGTCTTACTTTC
>NW_015117467.1:13380-17415 GCF_001443285.1 Poecilia latipinna
AAGCACCTTGAAACCCTGGAATAAATGATAAATATTTCTCACAGAATACTATAAATGCAAAGAATGTTTTCATCTGTCCTAACCAAGTCAACAACAGCGCCATCTTGTGACCAGATGTAATCAGAGCAGGTCAAACCATAAATAACTGAGGCTGAATACATAAAAGTGGAGGAAGTTGTGAGGATTTCAGTGAAGATTTGAGCGATTTATCTGCAGTTTAACAGGAAGAAGTTAAATGTAGCGTGAAGAAGAGGGAGCTGCTTCTACTGAAGGGACTGTGGCTTATTTTGCAGCCAGATTTATTTGAGTCAGATAGTTCCGGAAGCAACGATGACTCCAAGGTTTCTGGGGAGGAAGGATCCAACGATGAGTAAATGAGAGAGGAACTTTCTGGTATCAAGAAATTGGACCCAAAAGAACGAACCGGACTGCCGGAAGTCCACAGCTCTCTGATATCTGGGCTGGTTTTTCTGGATTTTTTCACACATGAAAGTTTTTTTTGGTGTTGCCTTTAAATTCAACAATAGGAGACTCTATGATTACTTTAATGTATTGTAATTTGTTGTTGATCTCATTTGTCTATTTTTTGCAATAATCTAGCAATAAAAAGAGGTTTTGAATAAAAAATTTGGCTTATTTTTTTCAATATACAGCTTTTGATTAAAATGTTATTATTTAACTCAAAGTGTTAAATGCGTCCCACCACTAGAATTAGATGCATTCACTGTCACAACATTATCTGTTTTTCCCAAAATGGCACGTTAAGTTTTCTGGATGTAACCTTGTGACTTTCAATAAATGAATTCCTACATCTATTCAATATTGTAGCATTTAGCAAACACAAATCATTGAGTTGATCTGATCTAAAACATGGAAGGTTTTGACTGATTTGATGTAACACAGAGAGAAGAAAGTTTGTATCTCTTAATATCTGGTTCCAGCTTCATGCACTGGATCTGTCTGGGTTTCATCCCCTCTGTAATTGTGAAATGCCTTCATACCAGCTCACCTCCCCAGTGTTAGTACATCCGATAGCTCTGAATAGAACACTCACCAGGTCTGCCACCTTAGCCAGATCGATCATCGCGTTGATGTCATTGTTACACTCCATGAACGTCAGCCGACGCTTCTTACCTAAAGAACACACAAAGTTCAAGTTTATTTTATGCAATAACTATTCCTAACCCTAACCCCATCACATGACAGCGGCTCATCTGGCTAAGGGATTAAATAAGCATCTATATTTTTTAATTATATGATTTAAAATATGTCCTGACACATAAAACCTGAAGATGTTTTACTTCGTGATGTTGTGTGGCTCCTGTCAAAGTTAAAGCTGAAACCTACCTGACACAATAGTCACAGGTCCACATATATCTCCAAGCTTCTGCCTGGTGAAATTCTTGATCAGGCAGCGGATCAGGGTACTCTTTCCCACCTTGGGGGGTCCAACCACCACAATCACAACTGGAGGAGGCTCCAGGGGGGTTCGGTCCACCACAGGGATGTGGTGCTTTTTAGTTTTTATGTCTTGGGCCCTGGAGAGAAACAAACTTTTAGCACACTATTATTGGAAAACACTATTATTGTGACGATTAGTGGAAAAGAACCTGTGGAAGGTCTTGGCCATGCGGACAGCAGACTGAACTGAAAACGCTTTGGGGTTACGTTTGCGCTCATCTTCTTCTACCAATCCCTCCTGTTTCTTGGCTTTCTTCTTTTCTGCTTTTGGTCCGCTGTGCTTCTGCTGGTGCTTCTTCTGTTTCTTTACCTTCGCATCCATCCTGCTCTCCGTGCTGCACTGAGGAAAAATGGGTCAGAAAATGCATTAAATAAAGCATTATTCAGAGTGTTTCACAGCAGTTGCAGTTGGAGTGAGAATCAGTGAAAAAAATCTCAAAGTGTAAATGTTACATATGAGTGGGTGGTTGTTAGGTAAATTGTATCATTATGAACTATTTGTTATACTGTTTTATATGTTCTTAGTTTATGTACTCTTATTTGGTTTAGTCATATCTTTTAAGGAATGTTTCTGTATTGTTAATCATTCTGGCTTGCTTTCTCAGAAGGCCTCTCTGAAGTAGAGCAGTGACAGCAGCTCTTCACAGAACGCCCTGCTTTGACCTCTTAGATAGCTATAAAACCATCGCCGTGAAGATGTACAACTCGTCCTGCTTGATCCTGGGTCCGGAACTGGATAAGCTAGTGTTAGATTGATTGTGTTGTTAGTTAGTGATAATCTGGCGCTGTGACTGTGTGATGAAGTGTTTTCCCTTCCCTTTAGAGTTACAGCGCTCTCTGTGATTAGGGATCCTAAGACAATAAAAAGAGAGGGGCAGGCAAATGTGCTTCAGATCAGTAGGAGATTTGTAACTGAAAGCACATCTCTGTCTGTTCTCCTCGCCAGTATTAAGAATCTAACTTTCTCTTGTCTTTCCTGTGTTATTTGCTGTGTTTAATAGGTGTCAACTCTGACAGTGGTAATAAACCTGCCAGCACATTTAGCTGCCAGAGTGTTTTAATACCTTTCGTCAGAATCCTCAATGAACCAGAACATAAAACTGTTTATACCTGATGGGCAGATTAAACTGAGACAAATGAAAAATAATGGTGAGAATATTCTGCCTGCCAGAAAAGTTTACACCTCAAAGCTCCAGTTTGGGAGGAATAAAGAAAGTTACTTAAGGGGAAATGCACCACAAACCAAGCCCAAAATAACACCAAAAGCATGGCGGTGGCAGCATCATGCTCTGGAGATACATTCATTCAGCTGGAGTTATATTTTTGTCAAGGTGCATATAGATCTGTCACAACTGACAATAAATAATAAATGATAAATTACATTTTCCTTTTGCATGATTTATTGATTTTGTCTCTACCAAAAATTGGATGACAAAAGTATTCAGTGTGATGCTTTGGTCTCAACCAGCCCTTTTTTACTACAATTTTGTTTACAGTGACTTCATAAATCACTTTGTCGTTTCTGTTGTTTTGTTTATTTTGGATATTTAAAAATTACCATTGTATTACTTGTGGTCTCAAAACCAAAATTAAATTGTTTATCGTGATAATTTCTGGGCCAATTTATCGTCCAGCAAAATATGTTATTGAGACGGGTCTGGGTGGATAAAATTATGAGCAGGACCAGTCAGTTTTGACTCAAAGCTTTTACATGTCTGCTACCGACCTAGAGATGAACGGGGATGTTTCAGCATCACGGCGAGCCTAAAAAACATCCAACTCAACAAAACCTTACTTCCTGAGAGGAAAGGTTTTGAACTAACCAAAGCAGAATCCTGAGCTAAATGTTTCTGAAGATTCTCAAATGTCTAATAATTTCATCAGGCTAATAAATGAATATTTCATCGGGTAATAGTTTAATCCAGAAACACTTCAAACTACAGACATGAGCAAGAAACATCAGATAACTTCTGAGCTTACCTGAGGACAACAGGTACTAACAGAGCAGATGGAACTCAGCTGGTCGCTGTGCCTTTCAGGGTACAACCCGAACAGGTTTCTTGTTTATTTCCACCACAGACTATTAAAGAAGCTAAGTGCTTTTAAAAACTGTTTTTAACCCACGGAACGTGACTATGTAGCCAGTCTGTTGGTTAAAAGCCGCTATGTTTGGTCTGTAGAACAGCCCACTGAGTGGAAGAGACTGCGGGACACGCAGAGTTAGAAACACAGCCTAAAACAGTCCGCATGAAAACATAACTGTTACCTGAAAACTATGCCGTCCGCAGAATTCCTCAAGGTAAACTCCTGGTTTGGTCTCACACGTGCAGAGGAAACGATGAATGGGAAGTTTGTCAACGTGCAACGGTTCACTAATCCGACTGAGAACAAATATTTGAAGGTTCCGCACAAGGGGGTATGGATCACAGACGTGAACACGTAGACGCCTCATGGAGCGGGTCGGCACGTTGCTGCGAAACGTCACAGCGTCCGCCATATTGAATGTGGCATATGTACCAGTAAGCTAATACAAGTAAATGGACCGAACTTCAGAAATTGCCGTTCTACAAAGTA
>NW_015117468.1:0-267 GCF_001443285.1 Poecilia latipinna
TTTATTCTATTAATATTATGGTTTTATTCTCATGTTACAACTTTATTGTATTATTTTTGACTTGTACAACATTTTTCTTGTGATATTTTGACTTCTCATATTATGACTTCACAGTTAAATGGGGGGGTTAAGACAATTCCAAGGGCCCATGACCAACCAGGGGCCCTCTACAATTTTATTTTATATTTTCAAAAAAGAAAATTTTGTCATGGGGCCCAAGATTCCTGGCAGCTCCCTTGTCATACAACATTATTCTCATAATCTAAC
>NW_015117468.1:5674-10305 GCF_001443285.1 Poecilia latipinna
GCCACGCAGAGGGTGCGGGGGGCGCAATCTAATTTTTTTGTCATGGGGCCCAAGATTCCTGGCAGCTCCCTTGTCATACAACATTATTCTCATAATCTAACTTTATTCTTGTATTATAGCGACCTGATTCTCGTATTGACTTTCTGTCATCCAGCTTCATTCTTGTATAATTTTTACTTTATTCTGGTGATATTTTCGTATTATTGTAATATTATCTCTATTCTCAATTTTTTTTTCTTAGCCTGTCCCTAATTCTCTGTCATTAATAACTCTTTTGTTCATAGAACAAAGTCGATTTGACCTGGTTTTTGTCAAAATAGCTGAAATCTTGTAAAATATTTTATTGTTGCATAATTTATCTGCTGCTTTTTGTTGGCTTTCATTTGTTTTGTAAGTAAATAAATTTGGGGATGTGTGGGAGGGATTTTGTTGTTCCTGGATCTGTGTGTCTTGAATATTTCCTCTCTCTTTCAGTGCTCAGATCAGGAATGCCTGGGACAACAACAAATCCATGGCCAGGAACCTGCAGGAGATGGGTCTGTCGTTTGATCCCAACCGTACTTTGCCCATAAAGAAACAGACAGTAAGCAGAACAGCTGGGCTTAAATGAGACACAAAGGTTTTATTTTCAAGAGAGTAAACAAAAACTTGAGTGATTAAAAACTGAATACAATGTTATCTGGTTCCTAAGTGAAGAGCCCTCAGTAAATACTCCGTTATTCCACAACTGTGTGATGCTGCAGTTCAGATTTAGGCCATAAGAGGGAGGCAGAGTGTCAGTTATGGACCTCTGAGATCTTAAACTGCCCACATTTGATTTGCTTCCTAAAATTAATATTTTCAAGGTGAAATTTTTGAACTCTCTTTTTTTAACCCTTCTGAAGATAAGTTCAGACTTTTTAAAAATACTTTTTCATTCCTCAGAGTTCAAATAGATCAACAATTCTCTCTGCTGCTGCTTGGTAATCTGAGCTGCGGCTTGTTAGGGCAATTTTTTTATATAGATTTTTTGTTCTATTGACAGTTTTTATATTATTTTATGTTTATGTCTTTGTGGAGCACTTTATGATTTTAAAACCTGTGCTAGGTGCTTTACAAATATATTTTACTTACTTCCTGTGTTTGTGTTTGTTCCTGCAGCTCCTCGGAGGAAACACCGATGACAGAAGACCTGCCCACATCGTCACCAAACCTTACATCCTCACCAGTGAGTTTCTGAATCTTCATCATGGACTTTTCTAGGGCTCAAACAATTAAATATGATGAGTCAATTATTGAAATAATCGTCAGCTATTTCAGTAATTAATTGTTGACTGGAATATACAGACTTGTAAAAAAGCAGTTTGCTGAAAAAACATTCAGAGAAGTAATTAAGCCAAAACTTTACAAGATATATTTAATATAAAAACACCCTTGTCTGTACAATTGTTTTCCCCAGAACTCCTCAAGTGGCATTGTCTTAGCTTCACTGAGTTCAAATTCACTGCAAGAATACTATTTTGTTGCATCTTAGGCAGTAAAATGTTTATTTCCTTGTTTGAAGAAGGAACTTCATTGTTTATTTGCATCTTTTAATGTATTTAAAGGAAAAAAAATGCTGAATGTGCCTTTTTTTATCCAATTGTCAGAATAATCATTCAATAAAATAATCATTAGTCGCAGCCCTACTTTTGTGAATGGAAAATTACAATTAAATTTACCATAAAAGTTATTTTCTAAGCACTGGAAACTAGAAGTAGAAAGATAAAGCTGTGTGAGGTTTAAATAACTGTTATGAGGCTGTTTTACTTTAAATCTGACCATAAATTAATATTTCTGCTCTGAAGGCTCAAATGACTGAAATATTTATTCAGGCTTTAAAGATTGATGTTTGGTTCAGAGTTGCAGGAGGAGGCTAGCCTTCAGGAGAAGGACTCCAAGACGTTGTCATCCGACCTGATCGAGTACGCCCAGCACATGATCCGAGAACATAAGGACAACTACAAGGTAACGGTTCAAACAGAAACTGTGGCTGGAAATGATCAATTCAGCTTCTATTCTGAGCTTTTAAACTTTGGAACGCCTGAAAAATAAAGGAGTGTGACAGTATGTTTTACAACCAGGCTTTGTTGTAAAAAAAAAAAAAAGGAGTGGTGTCCAAGCTTTCTGCTACTTGGGCCAAAATGATCAAACTGAGAGAACCAGAGGGCCACAATTTGACTTCATAGTAAACCAAAAAAAAAAAGATTTCTTAAGACATTTGTTTGTATCTCCAGTAATATTGTAGATAGACAATATTTTAAAAAAGCAGTCTAATTTGTCTAGAAAATCACTCTGTAAGTCATTGTTGATTGTCTTGCATACTTACTGTATTGGAAGACTGTAAAAATCTCTTGCTATCTTTGTGTACTGAGGGGCCAAACAAAATCCGGCAGAGGGCCGAAAATGGCCCTGGGTCCACAATTTTGACATCCAGTATCCCAAAGGCTTGTCTTTACTCTATCCTTTTCTGTTCTTTTCCATAAATGTGACACATAAATCACATCCACAAACAGCAAAAGTCATATTTTGTCGTTTCATATTTTTGCAATTAAAAATTTTAATTGAGTCCAACTGCTTATCTATCTTTTATCTATTGTGTGAAGCCATTGCCGTGTGGGACCAAAGATGTTTCATAACTGACCGTCATGCAGCTTTCAAATGGATTCCCATCAGTGGTTCTGCGTCTGCCTTCACTGGAAGCATCAGCATTTCTTTGTATTGAAGTCTTTTCACAGAAAGACTTTTTATCCTTGACTCAGAACCCTGATGAGCTGTGGCTGATTGCGCCTTGCAACAAAAAGTGTCCCTGATCAAACAAGCTGAGAAACACACTTTTATATTTGAGGCTTTAAACGTTGCCACATCAAAGCAGAGTTTGTTTCTATGATGAGAACTGGAATAAGAGCTGAGTTTAAGAACGGCAGTCGGATTTATCTGACCTCCTTGGTTGTTTGATTGTCTTCAAAATGTGACTAAACCCCCTATGAAAGCTAAGCCCTGGCCCAGAAAAATGTGAAAAAATTCCACCAAACTGGGCGGAGCTAAGAGACACAGAGGGGCGTGGCCAAACAGTTGATGGCCACGCCATCAACTGTTGGCACTGTTGCCAACTTTTCCACTTGGTCATTTTATTTGACTTTTCAGACCCCTCTAGCAAGTTTTTATTAAAAAAAACCCAAAACAAAAAAACAAAACAATGACGACAACTAATTTTTTGTGTCAGGGCTCTGGAAAGGAACTGAACAAATTGACACAAAAATGTCGAAATTTGTACAGAAACATATAGAGCCCTACACAACCCAATGAGAGTTAATTGGTAAAAATCAGTTAATTTTGGGGGATTTATTTACACTTTAAAATCTGAACGTTATCACCTCTTAAAGTCCTTCAGGCTTTGTGGAAGGCAAACTGACTGTCGGACTCTAATCTGGGCAGAAATAAAATGGTTGTTTTTTTTTTCTCAGAGAAACAAACATTTTCCAGTTCAAAGACAAGAGATAATTCAGCTCTCAAAAATGAACAAAAAAAGAACAATCTTGTCTTAGTTTATTGATAATTTGTTGTATTTCAGAGTAAAATAAATCCTTCTCCAGACTTGTGTATGTGTGTGTGTGTTGGAGCTATATAGCCTACCTCATACCATGACAGACATTGATATGCATAACATGCCGGCTCAGATGTCGCCCGGCCAAACAAGGTCTGCGTCAGGTGCTGGGGAACCAGAGCACCTTGATGACAAATGGGCTACTGGAACAAAACGGAAATGGGCGAGGGGTGAAAACCTGGATCTGTTGGAATGCTACTACTCAAGTAACCCTAGTCAGAGGGGCTACATGCAAAGAATGAGGGAAAAATGGTTAGTTCGACATCCCCAGTCTACAATGACTGCTAAACAACTAGTAGCTCAGTGTTCCAACATCCGCAAACGGCAACTGCTATCACAACTTGAGATTGACGAGGTACAACACAAATGCTACGGCAAGGGGGAGGAGCCTGGATGTCAGTACAGGGGGGAGTTAACTACAACTACCCCAGAGACTGGGTATGCAGCCCCAGTAATGAACGAACCATCAAAGCTGAACGAGGCAGCTCTGAGAGAGAGAATCATGGCCCAAATGAACACCAGACAACCCCAATGCCAACTACAGCGGCTGAGTGAAGTACCATCAGAAAGTCTCATTGAAGATGTGAATGCAGCATTGAGAACGATCCCTAGAAGTGAGTGGGAAGTGAGCCAACTGTCAGAGCTATAGTATCTCTTTGGCCAGCCGCCTAAAGAGATACAGGAGGATTAACCGGCTCTTCTCCACCCAACCAGCTAAAGTGTACTCTCAATGGCAGGGTACTAACAACAGAGAAGACCCACCAAGGCTGGAGACTGAACAATACTGGAAAGGCATATGGGAAAGGGAGGTGTCCCACAACAGCAATGCACAGTGGCTAACCACCACAGCAACCTCCCTGAACAAGCCCCATTAACCATCACTGTGGCAGATGTCCAAGAAAGAGTATGAAAAACTGGACAGCACTACTGGCTGAAGAAACTCACTGCCCTCCATGAGCGACTGGCAGCTCAACTGAACCAGCTGCTACAAAATGGGACTCACCCT
>NW_015117468.1:14978-17392 GCF_001443285.1 Poecilia latipinna
CCTTCCAGGCCTTCTTCAGTTCCTCTCTGAGGCCCTGGTATTTCTCTGAGGCTCCAGGGCTGACTATTATAGATTTATAATACACAAGTCTATAATTTGTGTATTATAGATTTTTTTTCTCATTTTTAGAGAAAAATTATAAAATCTACTGCTTTACTGTATGTGTTACTATAAGTAACACGTACATTTTTTCAGTATTTTTTCTGTTTTTCAGTAGCCAACCAACAACATCTCATTGACAAATTGACTGTCATGTTTTTGTGTAAGTCTAAATCTAAACATCGGAGTTTGAATTAAGAACTCGTAATGCAGAGGAAGCTGTTGCACTGCGCTGTGAAAACCATTCGACCCCCTTAATGATTTTCTTTTGTGTCACATTTAAATGTTTTAAAATAGACGATTGGCCCCTACTACTACATGATGCTTTCACTTTTGTACAGACCTTACAACTATCTTCACCCTGCTCTATGTTGTCTGTCAGGTTCTATTTAAAGAGATTTATTTATCCAGTCTTGGTTTGGTATTGAACTAGAATATAGAATCGGGTTGATCTGGTTTTCTTTTAACCTCTATTCAATCAAGTTGTCATTTCAAGCTTCCTTTTGCATTTGTCCAGATTGTTTCTAAGTGTGAAAACTTCCTTCTTCATCATCCCTCTTTGTGTGGCTCTTGCAGGCGATGGCTCGAGATGAGAAGAACTACTACCAGGACACACCCAAACAGATCAAGAGAAAAATCAACGAGTACAAGCGCTGCCACCCGCAGCACTATGAAGCCTTTGTCAACTCACTCGCTGCTCCGGAGGCCATGGATCAGTAGAGCCATCAAGTCTGGGACTGAACACCAGAGCCACACAGCCAGCTGTTTGTTGGAAAATCTGATGAACAAGCAGAGACTCTGTGTTTATGCTTTTTCCGTTTGTAGTTTTTCTATTTTGTTCTTGCTTCTTAAAAACTACTTTTTAATTTATCATAAATGGCTCAAAACCAGTTGTGTGCCTGTGTCTGGTAAATTTTTGGTTAAAACAATCCTGTTCTTCATTCAGTGAAGTTCTCACAGTGGGTAAAGTATCCAGAAATTAGCCTGAAGTAAGAGTAGTGATACTTCACAATAAATTTACTCAAGTAAAGTAAAAAGCACATTATAGTATGAGTATGCCTAAAAGTACATTTTTAAAAAAGTTACTCAAGTAAATGTAACTAAGTAAATTTAAATAGTTGCTATCAAACTAAGACTACTTCAACATATTTTTACTCAAGTAAAAGTAAAAAGTAACTGTCCAAGAATAAGTATGTCTATTCAACTACTGAGTAACTGGCCAGAACATATGATTTAATATTTAAAAATAATGTCATCAGCAGACAAAAATGTAAAATTATATCTAAATTCTATTTTAAAGACAAAAAATATAAATAAAATTCTGATTAAAAAAATAACACATTCAGGCAGCACTTTTCCGAATGATAAAAAAACTGAAACTAATATTTAGAGTTGATAATGCAAATCAACTGTATGTAAGAACTGCAGTGCTAAATGGCACATCAAGCTCAGTAAGTAGAAATTTAAATAACATTAGAAAAACTAAGTTTATGCACAATGAGAAGTCATTTCTTTTTTCTTTTTTTCTTTATTCAGTAAAATCACTCTTAGGGGTGAAGTTAGCATCCAGACATTTTACTCAATTAAGAGTAGTGATACTTTATAAATATATTACTCAAGTAAAAGCAAAAATACAGTGTTGTAAAACTAAAAGTATTTTTTCCAAGAGGTTACTCAAGTAAATGGAACAAAATATTCAATATTTTTTTGTAAAGGAATAATCAGTAATAATCAATAATCATTGGCTCATCAACGTGAGTATCTACATTTTCAGTTGTGGTTTGGTCATTACAATATTTTCAGGAAATCAAACCTTTAACCCTTGTATGTCGAAATGGGGTCCAACTGACCCCACACACGTAAAACTTGTATCATTTTCCATAGTCCTCTACGTTTGCCTCAGTCCTCGCATGCACAAGGGTAAAGGAATCAACAATGAACCAAAAACAACTAAGAGTGGAAGAAATGTCATTAGACTGCCATGTGTGATCAAATTAGGTTGTTTCCAGACGTGTTAGTCTGGTAGAGTCTGTTCAATTGGGGACCAAAATGACAACATGTTACATTTTCATCTGATACCTCCTCACCTGTGGTGGCACTGCACCAAGAACCACTGATGGAAACCACTTGGCGTTCACATATGTATTCAAACCACACCAGAGTTCACTTCAACCGAACCGATGCCGAGGTTTTTAGGTGTACTAGAGTTAGCTTTTTTGGTACCCATCACAGTTCGATTATGCATTCACACCATCCCAAGCAAACCAAATTTTCTAGCCAAACCAACCAGAGTTCAATGGAGAGACAGCAGGCGC
>NW_015117468.1:21856-23020 GCF_001443285.1 Poecilia latipinna
AATTGTATTATACATAGTTAAGCATATTTAAATATGCTTTGTGGGGAAAACAATAGAATAGGAATAGAATATTCTTTGGTGACAGCTTCTGTGTCAGATTTAATATGAATGAATTTATAATTAATGAAAACAATGGTGGATCTGGCACAACGTATTGCATTTCCTCTTAAGCGTTGTGTTCCCTCCAAAAAGCAAATATGCCCTGGTCTATTTTTTATAGTCTCAAATTTCAGTTTCCAATAAAGAGCCTCAGTGAAAACATGTTGACAGCTGCCATAAGGTGTCTCTTGTGCCACGGGTTTCCAGGTAAGGTGCCACTTGTGCCACCTTACTCTGTAGTAAGGTGCCACTTGTGCCACCTTACCACTGGGTAAGGTGCCATTTGTGCCACCTTACTCTGTAGTAAGGTGCTACTTGTGCCACCTTACCACTGGGTAAGGTGGCCATGGGTGCCACAGGCTGCTAACCTCATTCTCTATCCGTTTCAGATAGAATGTAGCATATGAATAACTTTAGTTCAAACAAATAGAAATAAAATATATCTTAATTAAAACATAATTCTCATACATATTTAAATATACAGCCGGTGTTCAGACTTAACAGAGAAAGACAACTCCTGCACTGAATCCATGTCAGATGGGACCTCTTCTGCAACAGCTGATAATAGCTACCACTAGGTACCTACCACTACAACTGACACTCGGTTGCCATGGTATGTCAGTGCTGACAAGCTCCTGTCAATTCCGTATTATAATTATTTTCATACAATGACCTTAATATAATGCTATTGATTATTAAACCGGGTAAGTTCACTAATATTGACTTATTAGTTAATATTAGTGACAGTGGCAACATGAGATATTGACAATTCCAGAGTGACATTATGTTCAGCATGGTTCCATGACAGTGCACAGGATGTCATAAGTTATAGTGGCTGCCTGGTCTATTACTTAATAGACCAGGCAGCCACTATAACTTTCAGTGTTTTATTTAAGATAATGCAATTTTTCAAAAAACATGTTATCATAATTTTCCAAAAATGCCTGTTAACCAGTTTTAAAGAGTTATTACTTGTTATTATTTAATAAATTTAATCTGCTATTTTTCATTATTTGTCAAGTTTATTACAGATTTGTGTGGCATACATGAAGGTTGCTTCTCTGT
>NW_015117469.1:0-17355 GCF_001443285.1 Poecilia latipinna
CCACCTCTGTCCTCAACAAAATCTCTTTTTTTTTTCATAAGAGAAGACGACCAAAAAAAAAAAAAAAAAAAAAAAAAAAAAAAAAAAAAAAAAAAAAATTGGTATCAGCCAAAATCGGAATCGGCAGATTAAGGTTTTTAAGAGATTGGTAATCGGCGATCGGCCAGAAAACTGCAATCGGTGCACCCTGATAGTAAACCTGATAGTAAAATTCCCAAATGTGAATTCGAAAAATATCTTAAAAGCCTTTCTGTTAGATTATCCATATTCAATTACAGATTATTTTTGATTTGATATAATAAAAGTTGGTCAGTATTTCACCAGTGGAAATAGCATTTATTAACTCTTATTTGAAAGTGGGTGCAATTCCAGGAATATCTTTCAAACAAACTGTGCTTTTAGTTGGAGCTTTGTGTTTTTTTTTTTTTTTTTACTGATTCTGTACCCTGTTTATAAAGACTGGCATTGGATTTGCTGAAAATGTTCTTCTGTTTTAATCAAGCAGGATTAAATCTCTGCAATAAAATCTCTCTAGTCTCACTTAGAGCAGTAGAAAATGGGATAATGAACTACCATTATTTTCTAAAAATATATCCGATTATATCCAGAAATATGATTGGTAGGAAAGATTTTCCGCAACAGAAAGCAGTGTATAAATGCAAAGTGCAGAGAGACGCAGCCGTGGTTTGATTTTTATTAAATACGACGACGGAAGCGATTCCCAAATGTTATTTTTGCTAACCTCATGCTCACATGGATGGAGAACATTTCTGAACATTCATTTTTTCAAATATTGCAGCAGATTCTTGGTTGTATTTTGGTCTGAAATTTGATTGGGCCATTCCAAAACATTAAACTAACACTAACTAGTGATTCTTTGACTTTTTCCTTGAATCGCTTAAGAAATTAGCCTAAAACTGTGGTTTTACTTCCTAAAACAACAGTACAGCTGGAGTTTGATTTTCCTTTGTTGTGAAAACAAAACAAAATCACCTCCATTAGCATCTCACTGAAAGTTGAAGCAATTAAATTATTTGTTTAATTATGTGTTCCTGTGATAACATTTGAATTAGGCTTCAGGGTTGAAGTTGATAATGTCACAAAGTGGTTAGTAGATGAGGACTGAGACCCGGTGAATGAAGGAGTTTAACGATGTCCAACACAGAACTCAGTGCCAGGAACCACAGGTGAGGAACGAGACAACACAAGCTCAGGTTGACACACCTATGACAAGGATCCAGCAGGGAATGGAGGAGACAGGCAAGGTTAAACACACAAGGGAAATAATCAGGGGAACAAGAGACAGGTGGGATCAATCAGGAACTCAACAAGATAACACTGGGACTAAATTAACTAATAATTCGCACACCAAAACCCAGATCCTTACAGATAAAAGTAAGAAAAATGTTCCCAAAACTCAAACCCCTGACTGAAAACATGTTGTAGTGATATTTTTGAAGAGTTTTTATTTTTTTTTTGTATTTTTGCGTGTATTTGTTGGTCTTTTCGTGATTTGTGCTCAGACACAAACAGATTTATGTAATAGATTTTAGTTAACATATTGCTACATTGTTTTAAAGTGTAAAATGTGGAAAAAAAATTTTTGTTATTAGCTCGTAGCCTGTTTATTGAGCATAACAATTACCCAGTCTGACTGGTTTGGAAGACTTAGGACAAGAAACATGTTAAACTTTGGTTTGTTATCACTTCCAAATTATAAGTCTAAGCAAAAAGTAAAAAGAAAACTAAACACGTACCTGCACTTGCACCCGATTCTCTGACAATCACATTTAAAATGTTTGTAGTTAATTTGCAAATGAGGCAAATTAACATTATTATTATTAAAGACTTTGTTAAAACTGGTGGTTTTAAGACCGAAAACGATGAAGCTAAACCAGTCCATTGTTGCTCTTGTTGTTGTTCTGGAAGGTGAACCTCTGCCTGTAATAGATTCATCAGTCTCTTGCTGGAGAAAAGTATCCCTACTGCATGATGCTGCCACCGCCATGGCTCACGGTGAGAATGGTGTGTTCAGGGTGATGCGAAGTGTTAGTTTTCCACCACAGATAGTGGTTTAGATGTTGACTGAACGTTTAATCACGGGCTCATTTGTCCAGAGTGCCTTCTTCCACGTCTTTCCTTTTTCTCTCATGACTCATGGCAAACTGCAGACTCAAATTCTCATTGTTTTTTTTTTATTACTTTCTTCTCAACAGTGATACAAAACGGCCATATTGGTGAAGTGTTTCTTGTTCATCTAACAAACTTTTCAGTCTTTCACAGAAAATCAGTATTTATACGTTGAATTTTACGTAGGGGTAAAATGCATGTTGAATGCATGTTCACTGACGCATGGGCCGTTTGTCTTGGTCTATCACATAAGATCCTAACGCAGCACATGGAAGTTGGATGCACTGTATCTTAGAAAGGCACGGTATGTATAGTTCAGCTAAGAACACAGTATAATCTTTGCGGTTGGTGTTTAAATGTTTTCAGTATACATATAGAGTAATATTAAAAAAGTGATTGTTCATTGAGTTTGTTAAAACATATAACTTGAATTCCTTTGTTTTCTTTCTTTCTGATGTAAATGCTCCACCTACGTAAATGCTCCTTAAATAATATAAAACTTAACGCCCTTGGCTCTTGCTCTGGTTGATTTTAATGGTATTTGTGAGAACTCTCTATGGCTCATTGTAAAAACAAAACAAAACAAAAAAAACCCAGTCAATTAAAAGCCAGAGGAGCCTAGAAGCAGCGTCAATCTGGACATTTTCTGCAGCTGCAGTGTTTTCTTTCCTGTGTTTACACGGCAGCCTCTTTCTGCAGGAAGGTGCCTCGAAGGCAGCGCTCCAACACAGAGAGGGACAAATGAGGCAGGCTGGAAAGTTGTATTTGTGGAAGTATTTCCACCTCATTTGTATCGACTGTAATTTGTGTATGAGTGCAATTATTTTTTTTTAAAGAATTGATTTAATTGTCAAGATAGTTGCAACACAACCAAACAGCCTCTTCTTCTTTTTTTATTGTCATTCCAAGAAAAGTCTCTCTTTCTTTGGGAATTGTGATCATTGACCTAGTTTCCTTGAAATCCGTCCAAAGAGTTGTGGAGATATTGGGGTGGGCCAAAGTGGCAGACTTGTTGACTGATCGACTTTGACAGAGTCACGACGCCGACAACGCTCAAAGGCCGAGCTGTGACGAACCGACAAATTTTTCGTTTGTCTGTCGTTACAGTAAACTTTAAATAGCCGTCAATTAAGTCGAGAGCCCCGGGCGATTATCTTAATGATTAAAGTGCGTGTGCAGAGTTCAGCGGCTAATTGCAGCCGCTCCTGACAGCGTTTCTTTTCTTTCTTTTTTTTTTTTTTACGCCAGACAATGAAAATCTGACGCGATATTAAAGTCTAGTAGGTGTTTCCTGTTGGAAACAACAGACATCTGTGATGTAATCAGGCTGTAAGAGCTGAAACTTCTTCTTCGTCGTCGCTGTAACTGTAAAACTGCGCTCGTACAGTCTGGGCTCCCCGCCCCAAAGCTGTACTCGTAAAGCGATAAAAGCCATCGCAAATGAGCAATATTTCAGCTTTAGGAGGGGTGTGCTATTATATCCAACTTGTGTTTTTACTGTGCCTGTAATAAGCAAGTCAGTGCCCAACATAAATAGGATCACAGTTGGTGCTGGCAGATTTAAGAAGCCGTGGGAGATTTCATCTGCTCCGGGAGATGGTGTTCGTCACAGCCGGCACATCGGCTATTACTATTTTTGACATGCTGCCCCCCCTAAACATAAGCTTAAGAACACTTGCCAACACACATATAAAAAGCGAGTGTCAGATGATTTGTTTTAGGTTTATTTTCAGACTGCTGCGGGGAGATGCGGCGTTAGAGGAAGGAAAACAAACCTGGAAACCTCCCGACTGAATCGGGGAGCCGATTGAAAGCGCTTTGCTAACATTTATTAATGTGTCTCACAAATGAGTTTGGAGGGTACTCGATACCACAACCTGGCAATTAATGAATGATTAATGACAAGTTCCTCCAAACCCCTCGCTGAGGTAATTGTTAATGAGTTAGAGGAGGGATATACTGTATTTATTTCTAATGATATAATCATCGGTGAGACGCCTTCCACGGATGGGCAACGAAAGCTTTGTTCATTTCAAAGGAAGGAGCACACATGCTAGTTAGTGCTGCTTAGGTCTATTGATTAGTGATGCAAGCATAAACCTATAGAAATAGAAATAAATAGAAGAATAGGAAGAAACGTACCGTTTTATTGAAAAAGATATGTTTCAGGCGCTTTCTCACACTTCCTGTCTTGCTTCTTTAAATTAACCTCAGGCTCCCTGGCTTTTTATTTTTACTTTCTGAAACTTTTCACTCTTGCAAATGATCTCGGATCTAAAATCAAGCCCTTCCTTTCTTTCATTAACACTTCTTCGGCAATGTTCAGGTGACATCAGTGCGTTCTTGAAGGTGCACTGAGAACAGAGCATCCTGAAGTCTATAAAAGAAAAGCATTTTGAATAGAAATGTCTGGACCTGTCTGGATGTCGTATCCAAACTTCTAGTCTGAAGATAATGTAGTTAATGCAAAAAAAACTCCCAGCAATTTACAGAATCCAAGACTCAAGTCCACGTAAGGCCTCGGTTTTTATGAGGTGCCACATCATGGCATAATTTTAGTTGCGCAAACATTTATACAAAAATCTGAAACAGTCAAACTGGTTTAGGTAGAAACAATTTTTCCTACTGCTGGTAAAAAATGCATTGATATACTGATTAGAATACATCAGAATATTACCTTATAGGTTCTAAATAGAATAAATGTAGATTGTCATTTTGGAGGATTGAATTAAGCCAAGCTGATTCAGACTGAATATTTTGGAGGGAAGTTAGCACACGGTCTCTTTCTGTGCGAGAAATTGCGACAGTTGTGGAGTTGTGTTAAAGTTTACTTTTCCACATCCGTCTCACTTTGTCCTGACTCTGTTCCTATTAGCCTTCAAAGGTAAGCTGAAGTAGGCAAGAATTGACAAGAAAAGGTCAATTATGTGAAAGAAAACATGAACAATTGTTCTCAGAACATCATTTGCCTTACGCTGCTTTAGCCGCTCAAGATCTTCTTTTGAACTTCTATTAATGTAATGTGGTTATTAGGACTGATTGGTGCAGGATAGTTATTACCGAGTCTTTGCTTGGGATATCAGAGACCTTGTTGTAGATGGATTTGTTTTTCTAAATGGAGAAAAAAAAGCTATTTTAAGAAAATAAAAACCTGGAGTTGTGCAGGATTAGCCTCAATCATTCAAATCTGAACTTTATTTCTAAATATTCCGGGAAAAAGGATCTTCTTAGTTTTGTCATTAAATTATATTGAAATCCTAGTGGTTTCTTCACCTTTGAAGGCAGCGCCAGTGGCTTCCTGACTGCTCTCACAACATTTAAAAGAATATCCACTTGAGGTTGAACTGTAAAAAGGATCAAATCCACCATTTATTGACGTCTTGACTATATAAATTGAGATGTCGGTAATTGCTCAAACCTTTACTCATCTGCTTCCTCAGTCTTCTTGTACAATCATCTTAAAATGAGCCAAATGCATGACTTGTACCGGGCGACCAGAGACAAAAACAAAGAAAAACAAAACTGCAAATCCGAAAGACAATCTCCAAACAAGAATGGCGCATGTAGACAGACAGGAGTGAGGATTCAGCACCGAACAATGATAATAAATGATAGAGTGAGGAGTGATTAGGGAAACATATGCAGGTCCTGAGCCACGAGTAGGCGGTGGTGACATGGCAAGCAGGGGATACAGCGAGGGTAAGTGAGGACACCGAAGGGGAACGACAGGAAACAGAAACAAGAGATGGAGATATTTAGCTGGAGAGCAGAAGAGAGGTGATATAGACCAAGAGAAAAACCAGAAAAAAAGTCATGAAACGTATAAAACAAACAAACCAAAAAAAACCTTAGCAGGAATACTGCTAACACTGTTGACTTTGCTGGATTATTTATTGACCAGTTGACAAGGCCTTTTACTTTCCGAAATTGTTTAATTTACAACAGGCCCCAGCAAAAGAAGTGCAATATTCACTACAAGCTTTCTAAATAATTTTAGTCTAGAAATATGAACTCTAAAGTTAGTGCAAATCCTGCACTCTGCAGCAACACACATGAAGCAAATGAATGATTACTGATGAGGCCTTTGCACAGCCTGCTGTAATTCAGCCTTTTGATTCAGGCATTGTGTGTTTGGAAATCCGCTTACTTTGCACATTGAACATAGCTCTTAGTTCATCTGTTCCTTTTTATCATTTGATTTCACTTATTCAGTGCCACTGGAATAAATGGCAACATATCAATTATTCTAGAAGATATCCAATAGGAGTCTCTGTTAAATCGAGGTGGTAATTTTTAGTTTTATTCTTTTTTTGGTCAAATGAGTATGAACGACGACGGCTGGGATTATCAGGGAAATAGTTTACAATGTTATCCTGTTAGACTTTTAGAGTTTCTGACAGTTTCATTGACTTTTTGTTCCTTGTTTAGTTGAGCAACATGTGCTAATGCTAGAGTCAGTCATGCTAGCGAGCTAAACTTCACAATCCTGAGGGAGTCGTTGCCACATGGCGCCTGTTTTCTGTGGCCGTCTTAAAAAGACACGGTGTTAAAATAGGGTGATAGCATTAGCGCATCAGTTAACTACTTGTCCGCCTCTCTGAAGGACGTACAGAACAGAGTGATAAGAAGATATCGCTAGCAATGAGACACCACATTGTGCTTCTGAGCTGTGCTCTCCTCTCCTAATAACCGCTTTTGATTCTCACAGTTTTGTGATACTTCAAAATTGGCTGCTACTGATACACTTACATCTTGTCCTCTGACACGATGGGCTGTGGGTACATTTTGTGACGTCATTGCAAACACCCCATAGATTTTTTGCATACCTCTACCCAACATGCTAATTGACTGTAAGATTGCTCCCTTTATGCGTCGGCTCCTCCGTGAGCCTATGCTCTCAAAAGTGCAAGTTATTATGACCCTGCATCCTCTGAGCAGCTGCACGTTTGTCCTCCTCATCCTGTCAGTTAAAGTAGCACTTTAAGCTTTCATCTGACAGCTTGACAGATACATCCTGGATTCCAGTCTGCACCTTGGGAAAAAAGAAAAAAAAAAACCCCTGCAGAGATCCTGGATGTCTTCTCCGTCTCCCAGCAACCAGTGCCGAACTTGGGTACAGTTAATGAGCATTCACTGTTCTTGCTGCATCTTGTTTTCCAGAGATAACCCTCTGATTTTGGGACAAATAGAGATGAGACCAGATATTTACATTGTCTGTTATGGTTACCAATAACCCAACATTAATATCTGTATTGGTCCTGATATTGAAAAAAATTCTACATCGGGTATCGGTGAAAAAGTGCCCGAACCATAAGGGTGAGTGAATTGAGACTAAGTCTATTCTTTGTGCTCTGAATGCTTTATTTATTTTACAATATATTGAGAATTCCTAATTGCACTTGCTGAACTATTTGAAAGAAAGTTTTGTTGCAGTTTATTTTTTATATCTTTGACCAAGATAGTCAGCCTGTTGTTTTTGTCAGTTTATTTATTTGACATTGGCTGTTCCACTTAAAATACCAATGTTCTACTGACATTGGTATATTTTAGTGTGCCTGTAAAAGTGTAGACTTCTCAAATAAATTTGTACTTCAGTACATAGTTCAGTATTTTGTTTTATTTTAAAGAAACATTTAAAGTCAATTTAGCGATGTTTTATTGGATCGGTATCGGACGATGCCAAACTTCAGATATCTGTATCAGTATCAGTATCAGAGGTGAAAAAAGTGCATCTGTTGGCTTAATTTCAGAATAATGAGACTAATAATGTTTCTAGGCACATTTTATTGTTCTCTTCAAAACTAGACATTTACACACACTAGAAGAAGCCATTATAGTGTCATACACAGTTATATTAGCTATATTGTTTGCACCCGGATTGTCATTTCTTTTCCTTCGGCTTCACATGCTTTTGTGAAGTTTTGAGTACGAATTCTCCAAATGAAACTCTGTAGAGGTAGATTTTGAATGATATGCATAATTTGTGGAATTTCCAACCTTTAATTAGTTTTTAATAAACAGTCTTTCAGAAAGTTTCACTTTTTGCTTTCATTTCTCTTCAAACATTTCCCTCTGGCTTTAATCATCACATGGTCTTTGAGTCCTTTTTAGCTTCTGTCTGAAGCCATCTTTTTGAGCCTCGTTGTGCGGCCATAAAATATTCACTCATTGTGGCTCTTGGATGTTTTTGAGCATGATGCAAACATTAAATGTATACTCCTCCTCCCTGAGTCCAAAACCTAACTCCCCATGTGCTGCAGATGTGTTGAGATCAAAGAGGCTATTTCCATCTTAACTGATCTTCCTGTGTATCCGTGATGTTTTTTTATTTTTTTTATTTTTTTTATATCCGTGCTGGATCTTGTAAACACCGTGGCAGACCTTTGGGAATTTCCACACATGACAAGGAAGTTGTTTCAGAAATTATTATGCAATATGTTTTTTCTTTGAAGAAAGTCGCTCTCCTTCCGGCAAAGAAAAGACAGAACGAGAAAGGGGCGACATTAATCAGCGTTATTACATCAAGCGCCACTCGGAAAGCGTCAGACTGTCTTATTAGATACGGGCCTCCTTTTGTATTTCATAACAAGATATATTTAGATCATGCTGGAAACTGCTGCTTAAGGCAGCACTAACACACGAAGTGAGATGAATCCCTCTGGAGCGTGGCTGAAGACAATCTTTAGGTCAAACTCCTATTCAAGAGGCTCGTTTTGTCAATTAGACATCACAGATGGCTTACCGTTTTATTGTTTCGTGGTACATTTCAGTGAGTTTGTGTCTATGTATAAATTCAGTCTAGTCTGCAGATGGAACAGGCAACCGCTTTGGTTTCCTACCTTTAAACTCTGGTGGTTGTATTAAAATTGTCTGCTGTTTGGTTTTCAAGACATTTCAGATTTGAGAGATGGTCTGTTGTCTTGGCCTGAGCTCATTGACAAAGCAAGTGAATTACAACGCAGCTAAAGTAAATGCGGTTCCACTCTTTCACGCCCAGTTACTTTTGGAAGTTGCAAAGAAAATGTACGCTTCCTGTTGCCATCAAGGTTCTGGCTGGATAGTCGAGAGCTCCACTAATCAGAAGCTCATTTAAATGGATTGGTTTAATGGCTTTATTTTGAATGTTTTTTTTTTTTCCTGATCTTTTTTTCAACTTTTAAACAGGTTTTCACAACATTGTCCTGTTGGAACACTAAGCTGTATAAATGTTTTAATCAACCAGCTGTTGAATAAGTAGGGAGTACAAATAGTGAAACACACTCTTAGCATGATACTTGACAATTGATCGTTTAGCTAAATTTGAAAACCTCATCTTGCCTCCTCAAAATGTTCTTTCAAACATTGTTGGAAAATAATAGTTCAAAACATCATTTTAAGCCCAGACTTAAGTAGACATTAATATTGATTATGAGTGCATGTAGCCTTCTGATTGTTTATTTAATTTTTTTTGTTTTATTTGCTTAATTTACAAACTGGTAGCTGGAAGATTTCACTACACAGTGCATTAATGATTTTTTACTTTCTTTTTAGCTTCAAGGTTTTCAGCAGCCCGTAACTAACAGGTGTTGAAATATAAGTAGAAGAATCTGTTCTCTCAGATCAGTAGATTAGTAGAGTGATTAGTTCACACTTAGAGAAGTTAAGCAGTTTGACCAATTCTCACTCTCACAATTAATATTCTCCTGAATAAATCATTGTAAAACCAGAAGTGTCATTTTTCTTCATGTACATTCAATCTGCTGCACAGACACTGCTTGATATGGTTTCATTAAACTGAGTGAAGGAACTTTCCTGATTTCTGGTTTCCCTTCACCACCTGTCCTACGCCAGGCTGTGCAAAACGTTGATAGAAAACATAGCTAAAAACAAAAAATGATTTTTAAGACTCACTGAATGTGACTCATACTACATTATATGTACTGGCTTATTTTATAATGTTAAAAAAGAAACAGAAGACAGAGAAAATAAAAGATAAAACCAATGTGTAACAAGATTTCACTTCATTTAATAAAAATGTGTTTATTGTATAAGATTCAAACATTTGTTCCAGCTTTATGCCTGGAGGGTGAACCTGAAAACTGACTCTAAGTGACCTCAATGCGCAACTTTTAAACTTTTTGATGTTTATGGTTAACTGACAAATAGGGGGGGGGAAATGTGCAAACACACTGAAACCAGTAGCTTCCAGTAATAGCCTATGACAACTGAAAATGTGGCATATTTTGCATGATGCAAAGACATTTTACATTTAGCAGAGAGTCTCCAGAGAGTTTACAACAATAATGATGGCAGAAGCAGCTGCTCATTTGGAATTGATGAGGGCAAATTTGGCAGCTTGAAGGTGGCACTTGTCTGGAATTGACAGCAGAGCTGATTAGGAACCTGATCTGCATTTTGTCATTTGTGGACAAAGAGAAAAAAAAAAGAAAAAAAGAAGAGAAATAGCTCATCCCCTCACATCCTTTTTCCAAACTGACATATACAAACAAACAAACAAACAAAAAAAGCTTCTTAGATACAGTCATAAATTTAGCTTTGCTCAGCAATCTTCATAGAGGTGTCCACTGAATGTACTATTTTTTTTTTATCCCCCCCTCCCCTCTCTTTCTCCTCTTTTCAGCTTTATGTACGGGGAGCTCACCGACAAGGACACGACGGAAAAAGTCCGACTAACGTTTGAGAATTATGAGATGAACTCATTTGAAATCCTGATGTACAAGAAGAACAGTAAGTAGCGGTGGCAAATGTGAAGGAAGAGAGAAACGAGAGTCTCCTCTCCTTTGTAATGCAAATGCACTCGGGGCTTGTGCGGCGTGGAGCCGGAGTTCAAAGGCAGCCCAGAACATTTCGGCGTCTGTAGAAATGTGCTAATTGGTTTAAGAGCCAGACTGGAACTGGAAAACCTTCCAAAGGAGAATATGGTGCTGTTTGTTTCAACATGCAGGTGTAGACTAATACAATATTACAGTCCCTATTATGTAATGGAAAAAACTGTGATACAAAAGGCGAACCGAGGCCCACTGTAAAACCGATGAATGAAAATAGTCTTTTAAGCTTTTTATTGCTTGCATATAAAATCAGATAATAAATATTTCTTGATATAAATTTGAAATACTTCCAAAGTTACATGGATTTCTTTAATAATTAAGAAATCTGTGGAATGAGTTGACTTAAATTAGTTTAAACTGTTTTTAAAAATACTTCCTGAATGAACCAAAGTATCTTCTCCCAGGTTTGTTGTTTTATTAACTTTTTCCCCTTTGATTTGACAAAACTATCACAAAAACTTCACAGTGCATTTATGTCTTACTTAGTGGTTTAACTTGTGCAGAGTGAATGTAGGCAGATCTGATGTTGCTTATTTGAAGATAAACATTTTTCATGGCTAATTTATTTAACAATCTGATTGAAATTAATTAAACCCAAGTCTATTAGAAAAACATAAATATTTTAAAAGTGTTTTCTAAGTCTGGTTAATTATGAGAAGAAAAAGGAGTATATAAAGTATATCAAAATTTTCAGAGTTTTTCCTTGTCTGAAGATAAAAATGTAAGTTTCTATAAGTTGATCTAACCGGAGTTGTTTACTCTGATGATTCAACCACTCTACACTTGATCTATAAATAATTACCTTTATTTTATTATTTTAAATTAGCTTGAAGTGAAAGCAAATAGTTTTATTCTGACATCACTTTTCATTTGTAAAGTAAACAAAATGAGAAAATTTGACTCAAAACTTTAATGAACTTTGAATTAAAGATTATAATTTCTTTTTACACTCATTCAACAAGTTGTGTTATTTTCTAATAAAGGGCTATTTCCTCCTAACGAAAGCCGATGACGCAGCTAAACTTGTGTTCTGTTTTCAGGGACGCCGGTTTGGTTTTTTGTGAAAATTGCTCCCATTCGAAACGAACAAGAGAAAGTGGTTCTGTTCCTCTGTACGTTCAGCGACATCACAGCCTTCAAGCAGCCCATTGAGGACGATTCTTCCAAAGGTTAGACCCAACAGTTCACATTTGTTCAGCAATCAACTTCAGAATGACATAAGAAAAAAACAAAACAAAACAAACACATTAACATTTATACCGAAACATTACTAATACGAAATACCTGGAATTGAAATCATCAGGTTCAGAGTCACTTCATCTTTGCTTTAAAATCCATTTTGCAGCGGCTACTCTCTCACTGACGTGACGTTTCTCCTGGTTTTAATACTAATATTTAATGACTGTCTAGCAAGGTAAGTTTTCCATGCTGTAGCTTATTACATTCTGAAAGACTTGGAATTGCTATAATTGGTACCTAAGGTTTTACAAAGACGGGGAAATATAAAACAGGAAATGAAAAGGAATACATGAAATATGATAAAATAAATAGATGCACTCAAATTGAACCCTAAAGAACTGAGAAAGTTCGAAGTGATTAGAGTACAGGTAGCTTGAATGTGGATCTGTAAACTGCACTAGAAATTTGGTGCAGCCACAAGAGAGGCCAAATCACTGTTAGCTTTTAGTAATAATCTCAAACATCAGGGGGAAACTGTACAAAATGTAGACCTCCTAGAGGACTGGTAATGTTAATGAAAAGAACTTTTTATGCTTTGCTAACCTGTCTGGAAACAGACAGAGATCTGTTGCCTGGACGTGAAAATGGGGAAAAGAGACGCTACTAATGCTTTGTACCGGTTATTGGTGAGTAGGATTTCTGCAGTAGAAAGAGAGGCTTCTCAAAGCCAGGACTCCTAGGACTCAAAGACATGTTCTTGGAAACATGCAGTACCTACAATCTGTTTGTGTGAACTCCAGGTTGGGGGAAGTTTGCCCGATTGACTCGAGCGCTAACAAGCAGCAGGGGAGTCTTACAGCAGCTACAACCTACAGTTCATAAAGGAGAGAATGTCCATAAGCACTCTCGTCTCGCTGAGGTAAGACCGGCTTCAACCCTGAGGTGCAGCACATGTTAGTCAAGAGGGACAAATGTGTGTATTTTTCGCTGACGTCTTCCCCGTTGCGCCCTGCAGGTGCTGCAACTTGGCTCTGACATCCTACCTCAGTACAAACAGGAGACCCCCAAAACCCCTCCTCACATCATCCTGCACTACTGCCTCTTTAAGACCACATGGGACTGGGTCATCCTCATCCTCACCTTTTACACGGCTATCATGGTGCCCTACAACGTCTCCTTCAAGACGAAGCAGAACAACGTGGCTTGGCTGGTGGTGGACAGCATCGTGGACGTCATCTTCCTGGTGGACATCGTCTTGAACTTTCACACCACGTTCGTGGGGCCCGCCGGCGAGGTCATCTCCGACCCCAAGCTGATCCGCATGAACTACCTGAAGACCTGGTTTGTGATCGACCTGCTCTCCTGCCTGCCCTATGATGTCATCAACGCCTTCGAGAACGTGGACGAGGTGAGTCTGCCGCTGCCCGAAGAGGCACCGCTCAAAGTCCAAGTTCGTCAGGCGGCTCGTTCGGTCGTGCTAGATGAAAAGCTGCTGTTTCCCAAAGCATACCGTCAATTTAAACGCTTAAATTGACAGATTCTAACTTTTTAGCTCTGTATTAGGTCACGTTTAATTGTCAATTTACATTAGAACCATTTAGTTTGGACATTTTTGCGTGTTTGAGGCGATGTCAGAATGCTCATTTATGAATTACCAAAATGTCTTTTCCATGGTGATGAGTGTTTGCTGAAGAGCCATCACAGGATCTTGAGATAATTGGCACATTTTAATTGGCAAAGTGGCGTTGCTTTGTTAAACTAGGGCGCACTCCAGAGCTCTGCGACACTGAAACCCGGAAACCATTAACGCCTTCTGACAAGCTGACGAGGACTGACTCATTGGAGAATGTGGTTTAAAGGCTTTCCCTCTTCTTTTCTTTTTATTGTAGAAGTGCTGAGCTCTACAGTTTTAGCTTGATATGCTATTTTTATGATTTATTTCAGGTATAATGAATGAGGGGGTTTCTGAATATCTGGCTCCTTTTTTTTTTGATTATCCCATTTTTCTCTTGGAAAAAAGAGTCCCATAAAGTTTATAGCACTCTCCAGAATTATTGGCAACACTTTTTAGAGCAAGGCCTTAGAATTAAATTAATCTTTTATTGCAGTAGCATAATTTAACACAGATTTTTTTTCCTTTTTCTTTTTAAAAAAAAAAAAAAAAAAGAACGTTTTATCCCATACATCTCGACAGCATCACTTTTGTCTTTAGGAAAGCGCTAACTCAACATTTATGGTGTTTTACAGAGAAAACAAGGAAAATTTGAGAATTCCTCTTTGCAAAACCTCAATCATCAAGAGTACTGGGTCTTCGCTTTAGTTCATCCCACACGTTTTCTTTTTAATTTACATCTGGAAAGGAGGCTGATTTTGTCTTTGGTAAAGGAGATCTGTTTATTTGGTCAAATTTGATGACGTGTTATGCGGTGTTTTTTGTTGGAGGCCGCTGGGTTATCTATTTCAAAGAACTCATGACCTCGTGCACTCTAATGAAAATCCCTGGGTCTTTGGAAGAGAAACAGGCCCACAGCATCATTGATCATTTTAATGATTCCTCTGACTATAAGTGAAAGATCAGATGAGCAGCCAGAAACAGTTGGGTTCGATTTTATACCAGTGTGTTTTAAAAAAGTCAGTAGAGAGCAAAATCTGTATAATGCTTTTTATTCTCTTACATACAAATGCATTAGGAATACTAATACTGTTCCAAGGAAAAACAGAATGAATATTTATCTAAATTTATATCCCTCTGCAGTCAGTTGGGAAAGGCTCTGTCTGTTTTTCTTTTTTGTAAATACAAAACGTTCATTGTAATATAATCTAAACAATGCTTGACTATTTAACATCCCCTTGAATCACTGAGCTAATTTTGAGTTGCATAACCACTGGCACCTTGGGTATCCTTAAATCCATTCGAAGTGTAGTGTAGTTTTTGGTTTTCTTCTGCAGCTTTTTTTTAGTTTTGCTTTCCATCTTAAAGCATCTGAGAACATTTAGGCTGAGCAGCTCGTCATTTCCTGCACGTAGATTTTCCCCCGGCCAATCGATTGTTTGTGAAAGTGCTCGGCTCTTCTGCAATGACCCATTTTACTCAGATTTGCAGAGGGGAATTCTCTATAGCAAACATGTACAACACTGGCCACCTTCATCCATAAGTAGACATAAGACTGCTAATTTTCATTGTTCAAGTTGCTTTCTAAGATATTCTGTGTGTCATCTTGTGTTTGTGTTTTAATGCTTTTCTATAACATGCGGTCATCTGTGCTTATGAATAAAGTTGGCTTAAATAAGAGCCACCTGTCTGCTTTTTCACAGAATGAGCCACATTACTGATTAAACTGTTATTTTAAGCATCCCGTCTGCCCCTTCCTTATAATGATTCTGTCACATTAACTTAGCATCAGCTAGCTGTTGCTAACATATTCAATGTGTTAGCAGCTATTATGCTACTAGCTACTTCTGATTTGCTACCAAAATTGGAGATTGAGCTCATTTGTAATGTGGGACTGCTACTGTTTCAAACACTTCTAATCATTTCCAAAAAGTCAACACATATTTGACTTACTGAATGGTAGATTCTTTTGTTTCAAAGCAAAGATTCTTCTTCTCCTTCTCCTTCTTCTTTAAATTTTAAGGCAGCTTGCATTCATTATTGTTGCGCTACTGCCATCTGTTGGATCCTACTACTTATTCCTCAAATTCTCCCGACGAGTTCAGTATTTTTCATAAAACAAAAAACCTTCTCCTTCCCCTCGTTACTATTTAACTGATCAACCACATTCTCAAATTTCAATTCCCTATTGAAACCTAATTCTGTTTTTAGTAATCGTCTTTGATTTAGCGCAAGGAAATCTGTGTCACGTCACATTTATAACCCAGAAAACCGTGAAGACAACGATTACTAATGAAAAGTACCTAGACGCTGGGTATTGTTAATGGGCACCAGTCATTTTCACTTTGTTTGAAACAATTATACTTATCCTGCTGCAATAAAAGATTATTTTTTTGTACACCACTCTTTCTGTTTGTATCATTTGATGTCAGTGAAGAAGATAAAATAAATAGTTTAAACCCCCCTTCACGGAGCCATGAGAACGATTGCTCAAGATCAGTTTGGGAAACTTATTGGACAGATGAAAACGGCGATGGAGATGCATTACCTATGTTTAATTCAATTCACATTGATTAGACTCAGCTCCGTGGTGTAACATTTGTCAGGTTTCATTTTGGACCATTGTGTGCTCGTGTCCCTCAAAGTGCTTAAACGTGTCACGGTTCCATGATTCACGTGTGTTATTGTGTCAGTGTGAACTGCCGCGATGGCATTTAATGTCTCGGTGTGTCGGAAAGAGTCGAGCCCTGGGTTTCAGCTCCTGGGGACTATAAGGTTGCTCACGGAGTCTGAGGTAACGTGAAAATCGGCACTAAATCTTTAAAATAGGGTCTCGGGTGTGGACAGACCGCATTGATCTGTTTCTGCAAGTCCAGCATTTTGGTCCTTTCGGGATCATTCAGGGCTGCAGCATCCGAAATGCTGACAAGCTCAAGTGTGGCAGAAATGTTCAGAGGTTTGCCGAGAGAGCAAAAATGAGAGAACTTTTATGGCTTGAGAAGGTGCTGTTTAGGGTTATTGTAACTTTTTTTTTTTTGATTTGCTGAGAAAAGCAAAAGTTTTAATAGCATTAGAAAGGAAGTTGTCAAAAAATCTGAGTAATGGTTATGTGGTCTAATTACGTCGGCTAATTTACGGGACTAAAATCTCTTCCCTTTACTTTTGGTGTAAAAGAACAATGTTGAAATAACAAAAGTATATTCATGTTTTAGTCTCTGAAATGAAGTCAAATAAATATAATTTTGTGACATTTCCATGCAGGGTGTTGGATTTATTTATTTATTTTATATATTATTGAACGTATAATTAAAACCAAGGAAATGGAATAAAGAAAAAGTCACCAAATTATCAACAAAAGCAATAGGTCAGGAAATGGATCTAAAGAGTGGGAGAGTGAGAGAATAAATTAGTGGATAGAATAAACATTTGAACATTTCTGGACACAATATTGAATGTTTTTAGGAAAGTTTTCAAACCTGTACTGACTCCATAAATATTAGGGAAAAAGTTATATATATATATTTGGCCTCACCCCCTTCTCTTCTGCCTGTGTTCATGCATGGGACGTGATGGGAAGAAATGGAAATATATATATATATATATATA
>NW_015117470.1:0-1720 GCF_001443285.1 Poecilia latipinna
ACAACATTTTATTCAATATTTTACACCCACTAAGTCACTAAAATCAGTCAGTCTGGTAAGGTTTTTAGCAACCACAAGAAAACAATGGATCACCCTACTACAGTCACTTCTTCAGAAGAGGACTCTCCTTCCAGTTCTCATCAGATGTTACAAAGAAACTTTGGATCCCTGAAGGCATCTTCTACCTCCCATGTGGGCCCCTGTCACAACTGTGGGATGAACTCTGTTTTCTACATCAACACCAGACTGAGTGTTAATTTAGAAATCAATGCTGGACAGAATTGCTTTTATTTAACTCTTTGGAATAACACAAACTATTTAGGGAAACTAACACTCATGTTGCTGAATTAGACTGAAGTGTTGAATTAACACTGCATTTTAACATACAGCACTTACACTGGAAATTTAACACTTTTGAATTTGCTATGCATGCTGGTCATAATTTGTGGTTTTGCTGCTGAGGTAGACGCGGTGGACCCAGGTTTGTAGAGTAAATGATGGTTTAATGAAGAAGTGAACGAAAATCCTCAGACGCTGTTAACAACCACAACAGAAGACAGCAGACACGACAAGGAGCAGGAAACAGGTGGGATGAACCACATCCTCACATTCAGTTAATGTCAAAGTGAGCTGAACAACAAAGCAACTTTTCTTTTTCTTATCTAAATGTACTCTAGATCAGACCCGATTCATCAGGTCCGATTCAGACTCTAGACCAGCTGCAACTTGTAAAAAGTTTTTCCATATCTGTTCCATGTGTCNGATGGGGTGCTGCGCCAGATGACCTGGCCTCCACAGTCACCGGACCTGAACCCAATCGAGATGGTTTGGGGTGAGCTGGACCGCAGAGTGAAGGCAAAAGGGCCAACGAGTGCTGAGCATCTCTGGGAACTCCTTCAAGACTGTTGGAAGACCATTTCAGGTGACGACTTCTTGAAGCTCATCAAGAGAATGCAGTGTGTGAAGCAGTAATCGCAGCAAAAGGTGGCTTCTTTGAAGAACCTAGAATAAAAGGCGTATTTTCTGTTTCACACATTTTTGTTAAATATATAATTCCACATGTGTTAATTCATAGTTTTGATGCCTTCAGTGTGAATCTTCAATTTTCATAGTCATGAAAATGAAAACTCTTTGAATGAAAAGATGTCCAAACTTTTGGTCTGTACTGTACATAGAGCACAGCTACATTCAAATAGCAAACGAAGCCAATAAGAAAGTGCTTCTACAAAGACCTACGATCAGAGTAACATACCTGACAACAAGGTCCACAGTTTGACATGAGCCGTTTTGGCATTTTTCTTGTGGCCCTTGGATGAAGAACATGAACAAACAGAAGAATGACTGGTTTCCCAGTCTGGAAGGAAAAACAGGAAACATAGCAGAAACATTAGGATAATAAATAAATATTTTAAAAAGTGTGAACTAATCAGACTCACCTCTGTGTGTCACCATCATATTGATTCAAATTACTCTGCCCACGCAGTTTACAAGATAAAGCATAAAAAAGTCAAATAATTACTAAAGAAATTAGTCAGCTTATAGAAATATTCTGGACAGCATTAAAAGTCGTGCCAACCTGTCTGAAGAAATGTGTTGGAGTCATCATAACAGGCTTCAGTCACCAACATGACACACCGACAAAGAAAAAACATTTTGGCAGTTTTTAGATATGCCACAGGTTCAAAGCACCAGAGTCAAATGGCTTAATTGCCTCCTCATT
>NW_015117470.1:6635-11883 GCF_001443285.1 Poecilia latipinna
CCGATTCATCAGGTCCGATTCAGACTCTAGACCAGCTGCAACTTGTAAAAAGTTTTTCCATATCTGTTCCATGTGTCGCCATGGTGACTGTGGACCTGCTGTCATCTGGTAAGTCAGACACAACCAGGGCCAGGAGGAGGGTCTAGTGCTCTTAATCAAGCTCATGTATGCGCTGCTTCATTTATGGTTTTATCTTGATGCTTCGGTGAAAATTTACATTTTACCTAAATTTGTTTAACTGCAAAATTTTAACTAAGACACTCTCAGTGCTGCCCTCCTTGGGTTGAATGGTGGTACTGCAGGTAAATTTTCCTGTTGGTTCCGGTCCAGATTGGTTCCTGTCTACATCACTCAGTCCTGTGTTCAGATATGGACCCATCTCACTCAGACGGCCCCTGGTGGTCAGCCAGGAGCTGGAATAGCAGCGATGCTAACGGCTCTCCTCTGCTGCAGAGCGCCGTCGCCATAAAAGTCTCAACAGAAAGTTTCTAGATTTGTTGCTCGTCTTTTTGATAAAAAGTCACTAGAGGGTCTGAAATGTCACTAAATGTAGCAACAAAGTTGCTAAGCCATTCGTCCTGACCTGTAGGAACATTTTAAACATTTTGAAAACATAACTCATTTTTCAGCCGTGACCCCAGCGGACTCGTCTCCATCCCGGAGCCGCGGCGCGTCTGACTGGATGCTCCAGATAACAATGACCTCTTGACCCCAGTTAGCCTCAGCGTGCTCCACCTCCTGGTGCCACTTCCTGGTTCCAGCTGCTGCTTTGGGTCCAGATGTGCAGAACCGTCATGGTGCTGCAGCTGAGGCGTTTCCATGTTTCCCCCTGATGTTTGAATGAAAGCTGAAGCTTTGCTTCCATATTCATCAGCTGTGGCTGTTTTCACAAATCCAACCTGACGTCCTGCCTGATTGCATATTAGCGATGCATGAGAGCGACGCATCGTTGCTAACGGAGACCGGGAAGAAACGGCTGCTTCCTCAGAGAAAGGCGCAGGAAGCAGAACTTTTCATCTGGGTCGATTCAGGGAGGATTACTAGAAACTGTTAAACGTTTACCACAAATCGCAACATTTACTATAAATCTAAACATTTCTCTCATTAACTCTCCAGTTCTGTCTGAAACTAACCAGGAACTCCAGGTTAAACAAACCAGCCAGGCTGGAAAAGTGGAGGAAGAGGAGAAACACTAGAACCAACAATGAGCCAGAGGCTTCCAGAACCTCAACAGAACCGGTCCGGTCCGGTCTCCTCCGCACTGCGCCACATTAATGCAGTGATTGGTGCAGAAGGAGCCCAGACTGGAGCAGAAACTGGACAGAACTTGGACCTGCTGTCGTTTCTCCATCAACAGTGGTTTGAATATTAGAAAAGCTCAATGGAAACGGCAAAATTTGAAACAAAAGTTTTTCCGCTGGCTTCAGGTGATTTCTGGTTTTTCTGAAGAGCCAAAGACGAGATGGAGACGTGTTAGCCGGTCCGGACACTCTCAGCCTTACCAGAGGAACCAACCCCATGAAAGCTAGCAACATCAACTTCCTGCTAGCAGCATCAACTTCCTGTTTACTCCAGCCAGGTGTAGCACCAACATCTGATGACATCACAGTCTGCGCCGCCTGGTTGGTTCACTTCTAACCAGGAAATGGAAACTCAACTAATTCACGTTTTATTTGTTTTTCTTTTTGTGACATTTGTTATTATAAAGTTTATTTGATAGGGACAGACACACATCGACAAAAACAAACTGAATAAAACATCTCCCCATGTTTGCATCGTGGTGCAATAGCAACAGCTAATTCGCAGCACTTGTCCCTAGTTGGGCTTTTAAAAAGTAACTCTAAAGATTGAAGTGAACATAATGTGTTGTGCTTAATTTCCATGACGATCAGATGGAAATTAAATCGTTTTTATTGATCTGATCTCTGAAGCAGAACTTTGAGTTTTCAGCATAAACCTGACATAAATAAATAAGTTTCTATTTTTCACCTGATTTACTGACATAACTAAATATGTTGGTGATATTCTCCCTCACTGACAGCAGCCGTAGTTTCCTTTCCTCAGTCCAACACGACGTGTTTTCTCCCTGAGTGGAGGAACTGCTGAGGAGGAAGAGGAGGAAGAGGAAGCTGCTGTGGGATCGTCAGCAGAACCTCTGCAGACCCAGACGGTCTGCAGCTATAATAAGCTGTTACTGAGCCGAGCGGTGCCGACCCGGCCCGCTGGCAGCCTGGCTGCTGGTGCTGAGGATTATTTTGGGTCCAGCAGCTCAGTCAGCACTATACTTACCAGGTGTGAGCAGCAGACAAACACTGGCTCTGTGCAAATCAGTGTTTGAGGTTAGGGTGTGTGTGTGTGTGTGTACCTGGGTCACTAGGAGCAGTGATCAGTGTGTTTTGGGGCGGCTGCAGCCAATCAGAGATCTGCTGTGTTCTGACCTCTAATCCTATAATTAGAGTCTGGGTGGAGCTGCTTAATGACGGCTGGCTGGCGGGTCGGACCGATGCTGCTGCTGCTGCTGCAGTGGGTTTATTTTAGAGTGTGGCTCTACCCCAGAGGTTCCCTAACTGTGGGGCGCCCCCCCTAGAGGCCCATTGCAGGAGGGGCAGGACGGATGAATAAAAAAAACAAAACAAAAAAAAAACGATGAATGCGGGGGGCAGGGGTGGAAGAGTTCAACAGGGAGTCTCTAAGAGTCTCTCAACCCCCCCCCCCCCCCCTCACACACACACACACACACACACACACATACACATGTTTGTGTTGCTATCTTTGTGGGGACTTTCCATTGACTTCTATTCATTTCTACAGCCTAAACCTTACCTTTACCCTTTTCCTAACCCTAACCATCACATACCTAACCCTAACCAAAACTCAATTCATACCTTAGCCCTAAATCTGACCCCTGACCCAAAAACAGGGTTTCCCCTTGTGGGGACCAGGCTCTGGTCCCCACAACGTAGTATATGTCAGGAAAATCGTCCCCACAAGGTATTACAAACAAACACACACACACACACACACACACACACACACACACACACACACACACACACACATCATCTCAATCAAAAGGCCATTGTCTAACTCTTCCTATTGTAATCCACAGGGGGGGTCCCAGGAGAAAAGGTTTGGGAAGCGCTGCTCTACTCTCTGAGCAACCTGTTCCCCTCCTGGCCTGTGGGGGCGCTGCACCAAGAACCACTGAAGGAAACGACACAAAAACCTCTGAAGACACTGAGAGCAACTTCCTTCTTCACCAGATGGAAACAAGATGGAGGCGTCAGATTTTAGTGTTTGGAGGATTTCTCTTTAGTCTAAAGACCAGGAGCCATTTCTGCTGCTAGCGCTAGGCTAGCGCGTTAGCTTTGGTTGTATTTACCCAGAATGCCCTGTGCTGTAGTTCACTTCCTGCTGTTGGAGCGGTCTCTGGTCTGCTTGGCGTTCACATTCAAACTGAACCCAGACTGAGATTTGGAGGACCAGAGGTCAGAGGTCGATTAGCGTTTACACCTCACCAACTGGACTTTGACTAGACAGACGGACTGGAGTTGGGTTGCAGAACATCTGCCAGCAGGTCCAGGTCTGTCTGAGCATCTTCACCCTGAAGGCAGACCACAGGATGCTGAAAGAAGTCTCCAAAGACTCCAGTCCGCTTCAACACAAATCCAGTCCACTTTTCCTAAATGTCCTCACTGGACCTCCAGCAGGGTCTTGTTGTTGATGTGAAGGTTCCTGTCTGTCCAATCAGGATGAGGATGAACCAGGAGGAACCTTTGGTCTCCAGGAGCAAGGTAGTGGAGGTATCATAATGTGGAGAAGCTTTCCTGCAGCAGGAGCTGATCTCAGCAATATCAGGATCCATCATGAACGTTTAATTCAGATTTAAAAATGTCGGTTTGAACATCAGGAAACTGATTTTAGTTTGAAATCAGAAGAACTTTCTAATGGTGAGGCTGAACGTCTGCAGCTCATTTCTCCAGCCAGACACTCGTCAGAAGGTTTCTGCTGGTTTTTAGGAAAGTTTCAATCAGTTAGTCCAACTTTGTTAAAATTTCATTAAAGTTTCAGTTAACGACCTGGCTGCTTGGAAATGAGATTCGTTTTCCAAACACAGAAGTCAGAACCTTTCAATTCACGTGATTTTTCCCCCACATTTTCAATTTCATGCAAATATATTAAAGTAATGGCTGAGCATCATTTAAGCATAAAAACATTGTTACCTGTTCCTGTGTCTGTGTGACCCGTCGGCAGACAGCATCTACCAATCAACATTTATACAAACACATTTTACAGCGCTCATCCACCGGGCTGCAGCACCGAGCTGCAGCACCGAGCTGCAGCACCGAGCTGCAGCAGCAATCCGGATGTTTGGACCAGAGGAGGGAAGGACAAACCGCAGACAGACATTAAGAAATGTGTGTGTGTGTGTTAATCCTGCCTGCAGTTTGGCTTCCTGAATGTGGCTTCAGCAGCAGAGCAGCTCGGTTCTGATGACACCGGGTCAGAACCAGAACCATTATGACAGAGCAGAAAGCTTTGAGTCTGGGTCAGAACCATCAGTAGGGAAACATGACCGGGTCAGAGGAAACACACACAGAGCAGTGTGTGTGTTTCAGTCAGCTCCTCTGCTGACTCTGCAGATCCTTCATCTCTCTGTTAGTCTCCAGTTCTTCATCATCCTCATCTTCTCATCATCATCATCACCTTCATCATCCTCATCCTATCCCTGCTCTGCTCTCAGCAGTAAACTCTCTCTCTCTCTCTCTCTCTCTCCACCTTCAGCCTGTAAGCTGCAGCAGAACCAGCAGTTTGGGTCTGAACCGGTTCTGTTTAATCTGAATCAGATTAATCGATTAATGAAACTAATCAACTAATTTAGTAATTGATTAATCGTCTTTCAGTCAGAGCAGTAATGAAGCCGATCAGGTTTTCCTCCAGTGAATTATGAGCCTGGCAGCCACCAGGCTTTACTTCCCCTGCCAGGCTGAGCGCTGCTTTCTTTGATATTAAATTGTTTTTGATGACATGTGCTGCAGACTGCATGCGTCTCTGCTGCTATGCACTTCACCGGCAGAGCGCAGTCGCTGCTGAAAAACAGTTTACAGTCATACATTCAACAGGAAGAAGCTGTGGCACTTAGCCTCACTGCGCTTAGCCTCACTGCTGTTAGCCTCACTACTCTTAGCCTCACTGCTGTTAGCCTCACTGCTGTTAGCCTCACTACTCTTAGCCTCACTGCTGTTAG
>NW_015117470.1:15688-17352 GCF_001443285.1 Poecilia latipinna
GCTGCAGACTGCATGCGTCTCTGCTGCTATGCACTTCACCGGCAGAGCGCAGTCGCTGCTGAAAAACAGTTTACAGTCATACATTCAACAGGAAGAAGCTGTGGCACTTAGCCTCACTGCGCTTAGCCTCACTGCTGTTAGCCTCACTGCTCTTAGCCTCACTGCTCTTAGCCTCACTGCTCTTAGCCTCACTACTCTTAGCCTCACTGCTGTTAGCCTCACTGCTGTTAGCCTCACTGCTCTTAGCCTCACTGCTGTTAGCCTCGCCGCTCTTAGCCTCACTGCTGTTAGCCTCGCCGCTCTTAGCCTCACTGCTGTTAGCCTCACTACTCTTAGCCTCACTGCTGATAGCCTAGCCGATGTTAACATCGCTGGTTGCCTCACGTTGTCATGGCTACATCTCTGAAGTTTTGCACTGCTCTTATTGACTTTTAGGTAAGAAAAATTTTATTTTGTTATTTATTAAAGGAACTGAATGATTTGTTTATTTACATCTTTTAATAATCTGCTCCCGACCCCACTAGGGCACAAGTGTGTTAGAAAATGGATGGATAATAATCTATAAAATTATATAAAGAGGTTTAAATGAAAAATCTGCAGAATGTGGTAGTTTTTTTATCTGATTTATAGACTAATCAATAGAATGAATGATCACTAAATGAATAATTATCTGCTGCTACAGAACAGAACCAGACAGCGAGTCGGGTCACGGTTCTGACGTCAGCAGAGCCGATCCAAAGGTCGGAGCTTTACCCTGGACCCTTCTGATTCCCCCCTCCCCCCTCCTCTCCCTGATGTGGGAATTGTGTTATTGTAGCAGACATGATCGGCGGCCGGCCCGGCCCGGCCCGGCCCGGTGAGTCCTTACCAGACTTCTCCATGGGATCCGGAACGGCCTGACCTTTCACCTCTGTCCTTTCTGAGGTGTGCTCCCCCTCGGGGCAGCCCCCCACCCCGGCCATCTCTCCTCAACTTTCCTCATCAAATGTCAGAGAAAACTGCGATAAAGTCTGACCTCCTCCGCCTGTGGAGGGCAAACAGACTATTTAGTTCGGATGGAAACTTTCTCACCATGAAAACTATTAAATACTAAAAAGTATTCACATTTTCATGCCATTGCTTCTGGACGGCTGTGAAGCTGATTTTTCCAGTCTGGCCCGGTCATCGGTCCATATTCAGTCGTTACACCGGTTCCACTGTTCTTTCCGGTCTTTATCTCATGGTCTCTTTGTGCTTCTTGTTTCATTCTATGTACAATTTAACATTGATTTATGTTGCTTTGTGATTTTATGTCTGAGAAAAGCTCTTTATAAATAAACTTTCCTCACCGGGTTCCTCTGAGCCCGGCAGGTCGGGTCCATTTCTTTGCACTGTGATGGGAATGAAGCTAAATCAGAAGAATCCCGGAGGAAACCAGGTAGCAGGAGGGCCGACCACCAGTCCAGATTCTCATTTACTTCGATTCAGAATCGATTAACCTAGAATAAAACTGATCCGCACGTCTCCATCTTGTAATGATGGAGCACGTCCTGACGTCGCCATGGAGACGGTACTGGAACGTGCACATGCGCTGAAAGTACCAAAACAAAGAGGAACCTATATAAGAGGCTCGGTCTTCAATGAAGAAAACATTTGGACTCTTTTTGGTTTTTACTGAATTTCAG
>NW_015117471.1:0-17345 GCF_001443285.1 Poecilia latipinna
CAACATGTCAAACATTGACAGTTTAGTGACAGAGGTTCTACAACAAAAACAATATTTGTCTTTAACACTAAATGTAGCAGGTATCTTCAGTTTTACATCTCTCCAAATATGATGTGTTGTTTTCAGTTTTTTAACTGAAACATGGAAGCTGTCTTTACCGAGTCCATTTTCAGATATGATGCAAGATTATGGAGTTAGATTTGTTTCACAATTATTCAAAAAAAATAAATAAATAAATAAAAAAAATCACGTCAAGTAAAAAAAGTAGTATTCAATCAAAAAAAAAAAAAATCATGTCAAACAAAAACATAGAGTTGTGATCAAAACTTTTGGATTTTCAAAAAAAAAAATGTTTCAAACAAAAAAAATGTTTTAATCATATTGCAAGAATTATTTTTTTTAAAACAACAAAAAAAATTGCTTTAAAAACTTTCCTTTTAATTGAAATCACACATTTTTGTTTGAAACTTTTATTTTTGCATATCAGAATTTTTTTGGTTGACAGCCTAAGTTTTTGGTTGAGATTCTAAGTTTTTTTGATGCTCCAGTTTTTTGGTTGAACTCAACTTTATTTTGTTGCGGATCTCACATGAACATTCTGGGCGGGGCTTAAGGACGAGCAATGTAAGACGTGTTCCGATTGGATAGCGCTGACTAAAGCTCCGACTCCCTGAGATCTCAGAACTCTGTCCCGAACTGCAGGGCTTCGGTGACGGGACACAGAATGTGAATGGTAAGTAATCTTCACAAAATTACACCGTTTAGCAGCTTCTAAAGTGTTCACCCTGTTTCAAAGAAGAAATCTTACACAACTTATGACGACAGTCACATATTTTATCTGCCGCGATGCCCGGTAGCATATTGTGCTAGCTAATGTTAGCACTAGGTAAAGTTCATAAACTAGGCTTGTGTAATATTCGCCTGTCTTTATGTTGAATTTGTTAACTAGCGCACAGGGGCGCAACTACATATTATTCAGGTGGATGCAAAAACATAAATCGGCGCCCCCCCAAAGGAGGGTTAGGGGTTAGGGTTAGGTACGTTAAGGTACGTACCTAAGGGTTAGGGTTAGGTACCCACCCTTACGTACGGTTAAGGTACGTAAGGGTGAAGGAGCGTAGAAAAAATACAGTCGCAGACACGTGAAAGGTAAAACTCGCTACATTTACCATTTACATGTGCGCGAGGTGAAGGAGCGTAAGGGCGCGGTGAAGTGTATGCGAAGGCATCGGCGCGCCGGCCCCTCCAGACGGTGTTTTGACGCCCACTCTGGTGCAGCGCCCCTATGCGTTGCATGTGCTGCATACCCACTTTTTGCGCCCCTGCCAGCGCACCTCTGTCAAGTGGCATTAAGCGTGGAAAATACCAAATGTATCTGGAGGAAATATGTGTTAAAAACTGTTGCGTAATCCTCCTTGTGTGTGTGTATTAACTAGCATTGAAGCTAAAGTGGGAAAACAGCGGATCGTTGCTCCAGTGTTATCAGGTCCATGTTAATCTGCACCACACGTCAAGTGACTGTGCAGATGATTTATTTGCCAAGCACATAATCAGTGTTGTCGATGAGGGGAGGCAACGTAATTCTTAAATATATTTTCTTCCAGATGTAAAATGTAAAACTAAGCTGGTAGGTCACAGGCCGAAGAAGGACATGAATGAATTCTTGATCTTTTACGGTACAGCGTCAACTAGCAGCCTCAAACGAAAGGTTTCCGCAGTGTGGGACCATTTTGATCTCATATTGGAAAATAAATTTGTTTTAATTTTTGTTGTTTCATCCGGTTCTTGTCAGTTTCTTCTTGATCTATCTGAATCCAAATTCAGCTGAAATTGACTCTTAGTTTACTTTCATATTATGTTCTACAGGTTAAGTGTTGCATATGTTTGACTAAACTGTCTTATTTAAATAAATCCACCTTTTCAGTGCTGAGGCATTATGAGGCCAGGCATAAGAATGAAGTCCCAGATACACCTAGGATAAACTCAGATATGCAGCCATTCTACAAATTACTGAGGTGCTCTTTATAAATTATTTCATATATAGTAAACCTTCGCTATAATGCGGTTCACCTTTCACGGTTTCGCTGCTTCGCAGATTTTTTTGTGCAGTTTTTTTCCACAGTGTTCTGCGTCCTGATTGACCGTATGATTGGTAAAAACAGTCTCTGCGCTTCTTCTCTACCTGAGTGCCAATAAAGTTACGGTATTTAATACAGATTGGCCACTCAGGAGATGGAAACTGAAACTTTGAATGCCAGCTGAAAAAAACCTGTGGCCAGAGGCAGCGCAAAACCCAACCGGAGGCTCGGTTGATGAGGTCCATCGCTCTGCCGCAGATACAGCTGTGAATCTCGCGGGGCAGCTTGGAGGAGACGCTTTAATGACATGACTCCGGGTCACATTAAGGCCCGGTTGATGAACACGCACATCCGCAGACCTGAAAACAGGTTTTATTTGGTTTCAATGTAGAGTATTTATTTATGCTGTGTAATAACTGTAAAAAATAAAGGTATCTACTTCACGGATTTCGTATATCACAGGTTATTTTCAGAATGAAACCCCTAAGAAAAACTAGGGTTTGCTGTAAATGTAGTGTTTACCTTATTTTTTTCTACAGCAGAAGTTTTGTCAAAAAAGCGTAACAGGCTAAATTTCAAAATGTTGTAAAAACTTTTTTTAAATGAAAATTTATGGGAAAAACACTGTCCACAAGGATCCTCATTCCAAACGCATTCACTTAAATTTTCACTTTATGGTTCGTGTTCACATTTTTTATTGACTGTATATCAAATATATTTTAAATTTAACTGAAGATATGACATAATACAATATATAATATTCAATAAAATACAAAGACTTGAACCTTATTGTATAGACTAGGTCGTCAAATCACTACATTGCCTGTAGGAATTTTTAATGTCCAGCAGATGTGAGTATCACTGCATGAAAAGTGGGATTTTTGACCCTGTATTCTGACGCGAACGCAGCTCGTGAGCGACAGATACTGACAGCAATCGACAGTTTGCATTTTCACTCACGGGAGTCGAAATCTGTCGATTGCGGAATCCCAGGAGGGGGGGAGTTGAGGTGCGGGGGAGCGGGCTGGTGGGAGGGATAGGGTTAGGGACCCTAAACCCACAATAAAGAGTGTAATTTGAATACATTACTAATATATTAGTAGTATATTTAAAGTGTATTAAAAGTATATTTTTAATATAATTCTATGACAGAATTAGTACACTCAAAATATACTAATCAAGCTCTTAAATACTACATAAAAAGTATACTTAAAGAATACTAAGAATACTACTTCAACTTGTTCCAAAAAAGTATGTTGAAGTATACTAAAAGTTGTAAATTAATACTATTTAAATACTATTAAAATATACTAAGCAGAAAAAAAGTTGTTCCAAAATAGTACAGTTTAAGTATACTAAAGTATGTTAAACTATGTTAAAAGTACTTTTTTTTTTTACTAGGGAACCAATGTTTCAGCCAATCATATTAACCCATTCCAGCAGCTCTGATTAATTTTAATCAGTTAAATTGTGCAACTATCAACATAAGCTAGCAATCTGAGCAAGCTGTGCTACCAAACTATGCTAGCACTTCTTCATGCTAATAGCGTCAGGCTAGTGTCTTTCCACATAGCTGAATTTCTTGTGATTAAGGTAACTGTTTGACAACCTGAGTTTGTAGCCCCTTACAGCGGCAGCAGCTCAGGCTTTTGTGTAATTATTGTCCCAGAAGCTGTTCTAGGCCCCAAGATAATAATAGCCTTCTTATATTATGAATTGTTAAAAAGCCCTGGTCCTCAAATGATAAATTATTATAGCAATGTAATAAGCTTTGATGCTGCTTCTAATGAAGTCATTCTTCAAAACTTCATTGAGGAGCATCTTGTTAAAAGCTCATCAATTCTGAAATTATTCAAATTTTTGGGATTACTGTAAAACTTTAATTGTTGATTCATATTCAATATTTGGATTAAGTTTGATGCAGGAGGAACAATTAATGAAAAAAAAATAACAGCAAAGAGAGCCAACAATCTGTCCTTGATAGGATCTTCATGTCCAAATTTTAAGCACAATCATTTGGAAATACTCAAGAGAAGAATAGTTAATCAGATTTTGGTTAGTATAAGATGTAACTACATGTACCTCCATGCATGGATAGTGTGTGTCTGCGTGTGCGTGCGTGTGTGTACTGTTTCACACTCATATGTAGAGCAGCTGGTCATTAGAAATGTGTGAACTGAAGAAACAACACAGATGATAATAACGGCACAAGCTGGCTCATTAAAGATCGAAAAGAACAACAGGCACAGACAATACACATATTGTCTCATCTACCTGTTTGTGATCATAAAGCTGGTGTGAAATTACAAAAGACAATTAAACCTGATAAACAAGCTGAATGATGTAAGCACCTACAAAATCTCTGTCAAAATCACTGACCCTCACATCACATTCTTTTTCTGCAGTTGATCGGACAGCACAGGTAGACTGAAGGATACGTGTAGCAAGTAGTGAACAGATGTTCATTAGAAAGGTGTTATCAAAAATAATAGTAATCAACTTCTTCGAACAATTACCACATTAAGAGTTTTTTAATTAACTGAATTGTTGCAGATGATGGATTTTAAAACAAATCATAAGCTTCATTTTATCTATTACCATGTTGAACATAAAGGTACATCTTTATTTTCACAGAAAAAGCACCAAGCCACTAAATAAACAAAAGTAAACTGACCAATACCTTTTAGATTTAGGATGGGCATGTGCCCACCCCCACACATGTCAGGATAAAATATGACAACAAAAGCAGCAACACTTCAGTCATAGCAGGATTAGTGTATGGAAAGAGATGAGTCAGACTTTATTTTTCTGTGTTGTCTGAATGCCATTCTCATGCTGGTGTTTTACAAAACAAACATTAAAGTTATTCTGTCACTCTGCCTTTCAGATCTTCTGCAGTAATTCTCTAATTTTTCACAAGCCTAAAATATTGTAAAAACTCTACATTCCTATGGCACTAATTAACACACTATTATTACATATTTAGCTGCATAGTTTGGTCTTTTTTGGAATAAACACACAACACACACCTACAAAAAACCCTATCCTTTAGATGTGAGGAGAGGTTTAAAAGGATGACCCCTGCACTGAGGTGAAACATCCTGGCTAGCACTGAGCTGAGATGTCCCTTCTTCAACCTCAGCACCATGGAAAAAACTACAAACCCCATCATCTCTCTGACTGGAATTCCACTAAAAACAGGTTTACTGAACTTCAACAGGAATCTCTGAGGGAAACCTCACTTTCAAACATCAAAGAGGGGTAGGAGGCAAGATCCAAACGATTACCTCCTAAAGTGACCCAGAAAACTAAAAACATGCCAAAAGTTCTTATTGTCAATGATGGGGCAGTAAATGGAAACAGAAATTTCTGCAACACCAAGAGGTCAAAGGTAATCTGTTTCCGCCATAACATGGTGACTGATATCACAGTTACTGGTCATCTGACGGCTTAGTCTAATAATTCATGTTGGAGCTCATGATATTGCCAAACAAACCTGCTGGACACGATCAGAAATCTCAAAATAAAGGTATTTTTCAGTGAACCGTGACAGTTGTACGTGGAGAGGAGAGGTAGAGCAGACCACAGACATAAAGAGTAGACCCAACATTGGCTGCTTGGGCGCAGGAAATACGGCGGCCATCTTGGATTGGTCGTCCTATTTGGCTAATCCGAAACAGCAGAAGATGCGTCAGCACTGTGAGATATTTTTGATCAAATCGACGGACTATTGATGTGAGGGTTCGGGGGATAACTTTTTACAAGTAACAAATGCATTATTATTTATATTTCATGAATAGAATATTACTATACTGTACAATTAGCTGTAGTGCTTGGCCTAATTTCAGGGTTCAGCTCCTGCTATGAAGGTTAGCCAAGATTTTGTAAATCTTAAAAGGTTTTAATTATTCCCTAACAATGACTTAGATTATCTGACACAATAGAGCCACCTTAGAAATAAAACATTATACAGTATATATTGTTATAAGTAAGTAAGTAAACTTTATTTATATAGCACCTTTCACAGACATAAAAATCACAAAGTGCTTTACAAAAATGGAAATATTAAAAGAATCTAAAATCAATTAACAAAATTAACCGAAAGCCAGTCCGAAGAGATAAGTCTTGAGACTTTTTTTAAATGCGTCAGTTGGCTCGGAGCAGCGCATTGATAGAGGGAGAGCGTTCCAGGGCCTCGGGGCCTCCACCTGAAATGCTCCGTCACCATGAGTTTTAAAATGAGTTCTGGGAACCGACAGCAGCATCTGATTAGAAGACCTCAGAGTCCTAGGCAGACAGAGAGGCTTCAAAAGGTCTGTCGCTTTGACCGGCGGAGGCTCTGCGTTCAGGAAGGAGGCGAGGCAAGAGAATGTCGTTGAGGTAGGTTTATTTGGGAGCTCCAGGTCACAGTTACACCGACACCCTTTTTCCAGTGAAAACAAAGAAGCTGACATTTATACCTGAGGCAAGTTCCAAGACTTAACCAGGTAAAGGGGTGATCAAAAAAAGACAAGAAACAAACACTACTTACACAAACCTAGCAAACAATAAATGATCCAACAAATATTTACATGCATGCAAATTATTAAATTTAAACTAATCTAAGGTCAATCAAAAGTAAATATAACTAAATATAAATCCTCAGAGTATTACCCCTCTTAATGGAAGATGGTATGCTCCAGGAGCATTTGTCTCCCTTTCTGCTCCACCTTGCTGAGACACACCCAGAAAGGCAAGTACTCAAACAATTAACTCAAATTGAACCAATCTGAATCAGAAACAAACTGACATCTTCCCCCATATTCTCTGAACAGGAAAGATGGCCAGTCTCCCTACCCAAAAAGAATGTTCACTCAATGTCACAATGTAACTGAAATAAAGAACTGATACAAAACACATTTAGACTGTAAATACATAACATAATATCAATAATCAATATGGGATGGAACCAGTGGTCTCCATCACAAGGTCCAATATATATTTGGGAGCCTCACCATGAAGTGCTTTAAAAGTTAAAACCAAAATTTTAAAATGAATCCTACAATACACCGGGAGTCAATGCAGAGAGGCCAGAACAGGAGTTATGTGATCTGTTCTGTGGGTTCTAGTTAAAAATCTGGCTGCAGCGTTTTGCACAGACGGAAGGGAAGCCATGGAGGACTTACCTATCCCTACTAAAAGGCCGTTACAGTAGTCTAAACGAGAAGAAATTAAAGCATGGAAAATCATTTCCAATTCCTTCTGTGATAAAATAGCCCGCAGCTTCAAAATATTCCTTAAATGGTAAAAACAGTTGTGAACTAACAATTTGCAATGATTTTTTGACAATGACAGAGAACTGTCAAAGAGAACACCCAGATTTCTCAGGCTATTTTTGTTCGAACGATTTAAAAACTTAAGATGCTTCTGTGGGGATCCAGGGTTTTGGGATGGTGGGGTTGTTCATCTTTTGTCCACCAGAGGGCGTCCTGAGGTTTTGCCTGGAGGGTTGGCCTTCAGCTCGGGTCCCAACACACCTGATGCCAATCTCGTCAGCTCCTATAAGAGGAGGGAGTCACCGTCACTTCACTGCCAGAGTGTCACCAATGTTCGGTACTACAGGCCCCAGAGTTCACACCTCTGTTTTTTGTGATTTAGTCTAGACAAGTTCTCAGTGAACCTTTGTGTCTCTCCCTCAGAGATCCGAGATTGCTGTGCTGTGGAATCCCTGTCCGCCCGTCCGCACTCCGACGCCGCCTCTTCTGCCGTCCACCTCCCACCATCAACCCCGGACTCCCCAGGCGCCCTTTCCCCTCCCGGCTCGGACCCGCTCCAAACCCAAGTAGGTCCACCGACTCCGTTTTGTTGCATTGAGGATTCCAAACTGAACCAGAATTAACCCTCCCTGTCCTCCTGTGCTCAGAATTCTGGAGTCAGCCGTGAGAGGAGATCCATGCCCCCCATGTCACCTGCCTTCTTCCTGTTTTGCTTACAATAAACCTCACACAATAAAAACTGGTGCTCTCTGTTGTGTTTCTGCATGTGGGTGAAGAAATTAGAATCCGACATGACAGCTTCCTGATTTCTATGATTTTATCATCAGGAGCTACGATAAGTGTCTCAGTCTTACCTGCATTTAACTGCAGGTGGTTGTCATTCAGCCAGATTTTAATGTCAGACAGGCAGTTACTGAGTTCAGTCAGTTTATAAAATTCAGAAGATCGAAATGAACAATATATTTGAATATCATCAGCATACACATGGTATGAGACGTTACTGTAGCAATTTAAAACAAAACCCGGTGGGTGCAAGTACAATAAAAAGAGGAGTGGGCCCAAAACTGAACCCTGGGGCATCCCACAGGACAGCTGAGCAACATCAGAGAAAACATTGTTCATAAAAACAGTAAAAGACCTATCAGATAAATAAGAGTTAAACCAGTTTAAAACAGTGCCAGAAATATCCAAAAGATCTCTTAATCTGTTAAGAACAGTGTGATCCACAGTGTCAAAAGCTGAAGTCAGGTCCAGAATCAGCTCCCATCAACACTTTACTAGAAACTTTTAATCATGCTGTTTCTGTGGAATGCAGTCTACGAAAACCAGATTGAAAATTGTCCATAAGGTCATTTTCCTCAAGAAAAGAGTTCAGTTGTTGCGCCACAACCTTGTCAGGAATCTTTGACATAAAAGGAAGTTTAGAAATAGGTCTGTAGTTTTCAGGCAGAGAGGAATCCAAGTTGGGCTTTTTTAGCAGAGGACAGATAGTAGCAGTTTGTAAACATTGAGGAACAAATCCGGAACAAAGAGACGAATTTATCAAGCTGACTACACTGGGACCAATGCAATTAAAAATATCTTTAAAAAGAGATGTTGGGAAAACATCCAGTGGACTCGATGACAGTGTCATATGCTTCAAAAGATCAGTGATATCATTAATGGACACTGAGTAAAAGAGGACTGTCTCAGAGGTCAGAGGTCGAGGGTCCCGACAGTGGGAAAGTGACAGCGAGATACTGGCTCTGATGTTGGCAACTTTATCCATAAAAAATTTTACAAACCGCTTACAATCAGCATATGTAAAAGCACTTTGAAATGAACACAGTGGAGAAACAATGTTCTTAATTGTGTCGAATAAGATTTTTTTATAAGTATATTATTATATTACAATAGTATTATAGCAAAGTTTATACAGTTGGCAAAGACTACATACAGAATATACACAGAATGGCAAAGTAGGTAGCAGCTTTAACAGAGCTAGTCCAATAAACAGCAGCTTTATTCTGTGAAATTCAAGATATTCCATGTCCATGGTAGTTGCTGGACAGTCTTAAGTGTTCTTCTAAAAAAATAAAACCATCTTATATTATTATCATCTCTCCAAAAACATATTTGACCACATCTGATTGGTGTGTGCCTGTCATGCTGTCCAAGACAATCCTTGGCAACATACATAGTGATACATCGTCTTTAAATTATAACGTTTTATGTATTTTTTATTTTTTTTTTTTACAATGTGGTGTCTTCCCATTGTGCTTTCAGCTTTGTTAAATTGTTTCTTTTATTCATTTTCCTTTGGAATTATAAAAGTATTTTTGAATGTATTTCTCAAAATTGACACAATTGTACATGATCAGAGAGGTGACAGTTGAATTTGAATCATTATGAAGAAATAGCACCACAGCAGTGGCCCATCTGGGACTATTAGTGTGTCTAAACTGTTCCACTTTAGCTCTGAAACATTGCTGAGAACATGCTACATTTAAAGGATAATAATTAACAGGCAAAGTTGTATGCAGATATTTTTACAGTTTCTTTCTGCTCTATGGAAGTACAATATCTATACCCAATTGTGTACCTGTTTTACTGTATTCAGGGAGATTACTTCGCAATGGATCAGAAATCTTGCCAGGACTTTCTGCTTTTCTCCCCTTAACTGGACCCTTCATCCCAACAGTCTGTGCTAAATACAAAAATTGTGTCCTGCGTACAGCTGTTTTTCTCTCAAAAAAAAAAAAAAGAAAAACAAGACTTTTGATTTAACAAACAGAAACAGAAAAAAACTAAATTACATTTTTAGATTACTTTTTTTCCTTTTCAGCTAAAGATGTTCACACCTGAGCAAAAAACAGTGCCAGAAACTTGCAGTATCTGAATTGGCAGCAATGAGGGATGTTTTGTATGATCTTACATCTGCAATCTCTAGTACGGTTTTACATCTAACTGGATGATTTGAACAATGATTAAAGGAGAGCTTCAGCCTTTAACTAAAACCACAGGATGACCTGTCACTGCCTCTGATACTATTTCTCCACAAACAAAGCCTTGACATATTTCCAGTAATATCACACTATATTTCTGAGTTGACACTGTACACCAGTGAGCACACAAGTCCAACTTGATTATGTGTGCTGCCATGAAAGTGTTAGCAGTGGACTGGGTGTCATGGATGTGTCAATGCGTGTGCTGAAGCAGAAATGTGTGCCGTGTGTATGTATTCATGCATGCAATGAATTAATTTCTAAGTGTGTGTGTATTCAAGCATATACTGTGTTAACTTAAGTGTGTGTGAAGTCAAGTGTAGATGAAGTTCATACAAACTTAGCTGAGAAAGGACAACTTAAGCTCCTCACATCAGCAGCATCAGCAAGAAAACTTAATATTAGATGCCCATATTAAGAAATATCTTGACTTTTGAAATGACTGTATAAAGTCTACACTTGAAATATTGTCAAGGTATTAGTACAATAATAGCATGCATATTGCTCAAACTTTTTTTATATTATTTTACATCACAGCTACAAGCTCCAGTGTATTTTATTGGGATTTAATGTCTTAGATAGACGGTGGTATTTAATGTATGCACAAGTTAATATGCTGAGGTGTAAAATACAGTATCAGCTCCATACTATACTCCTTCAGGAAGTCATCACAACACCGCTCCTCTTTTTGATAACGTTTGTACCTAACTCACTGCCGGCAGTCTTAGGTGAGAGTTAGACACCGTCCAGACTGGGCTTTGCCACCAATTTTGTTCATTACCTTTACAGGTAGAATTTCTAGGTGCAGCCAAGGTGTTGAGGGGATCCATTTTGGTGGCCTTAGGATCGCGTCTCTGCTTTTTGCAGATGCAGTGGTCCTACTGGCTTCATGTAATGAACTTATCTGTACATCACAGTGGTCAAAGCTCTCCATGTCAAACAAAAAAATGTTTCAGATAATGCTCAGTGATTAAAAATTATTATAAAATACATGCCTTGTGTCCAGTGACCTGACTGCTTTGGAAATGAAGCAGCAATGAGAAATGGATGAATGGTATACTAGTTGTTTATTGATTGCATTACATCAAGATTGCATCTGTCATCAAACTAAGCAGGTTGGATTGATAGATTATTAATTATGTCTCCCATTCCATCCCCGTTAGAGGTCAGTCCCACAACCAGGTGGCCAGGCACCCACCCCCAGAACTGCCCAGCACTAAGGAAGGAGGAGCCCCCCCAAAAAAGACTCCCAATTAATTATGGATTCTAAATTAAATTTGTAGGTATCAAAGTATCTGAACATATCAAGAGCACAAAAGTGCTCTGTTGCCTTCTGACACTGTATTTCTCCCTACATTATTGTCTTGACCTTGGTAGGCGGAGTCAACCTGAGTTTCAACATTATTTTTTTTTTATTTCATGAGAATGTGTTCACAAAAAGAGCTTCAGAGTGGCATAATTTGATTAGCACTGTTACAGCAAGAAGGTTCTGGTTTGAATGCCGGCCTGGGGTCTTTCTGCATGGAGTTTACTTGCATGTTCTCCCTGCATGTGTGGGTTCTCTCCAGGTAGTCTGGCTTCCTCCTACAGTCCAAAACATGACTGTCAGGTTTATTGGTCTCTCTAAATTCTCCTTAGGTGTTAGAGTTTGTGTGTGCACATGACTGTCTGCCCTGTCTGTCTCTGTGTTGCCTGATGACCTGTCCAGAGTGATCCCACCACTTCCCTGCTGACCGCTGGAAATAGGCACCAGCTCCCCTTGAGGCCCCACAGGGGATGAGTGTGTAGAATGATGGAACAGTGTCAGATTTAATTTTCTCATGAGGTCAGTTACATTGGAATTCATGAGAGCAGCTATCCATTTTTGACTTCAGTGACTACAAGCATCAGCTCACAGCTAGGCTCAAGTGAAGTTTAGTTTTAAAGACTTGAAGGAGGAGTAACTTCCCACACATCACTTACATTCAACATCTCAAAAGTAGACAATACACTGAAGGGAGTGTCCTCTAAAGCAGGACTGGTGGTATAGCTGGTTTTAACTGACTTCATAAAAAAAGAAGAGGGAAAAAATATGTTTTTTGTCACATCACTTCATCAGTAAAAGTAAATGTTTGATCTGCTTCTCTTTATGACTGTGATACATGGAGCTACAGTAGCTAACCTTCATATCACATCCATTATTTCAGTAGTCTTGATGTCTAAAGCATATTGATACCATTTTAAATTTATAGCATTGTTTTGCTACCATGAGTAAATGTGTTGATAACTGAGCTTGTGGTTTCCTAAAGGTAAGGGCCTATTTTTTATTTTTTTAGTTTTTAGTTTTTTTGTTATTTTGAGCCCCTAAAGCTCTGTAGAAAATAATACAGATCAAGCTACATCTTACAGAGAAACATAAGTTCTTACTGGCTGGTCTAATTGGTTTACTACATCTGAAAGATGGTTATGAGCTGCAATTATAAACCACCAGAGTCTAATTTGGTTGGCAGCTTGTTATTGTGAGTCCTCTAGGAATTAGTGGTGAGCATAATACTCATCAGAAACCACAAATTTAAAGAGACTCATTTTCTTCATCTAAGCCATAAGAGAACTCCCAAAAAAGTGAAAATAGGTATCCAAAACATTTATTTCCATTCATCAGTTTAATCATAAACATGTTAGGAACAAATGCTATTTAATATCCCAGGTTCAAGAGGAGTAACAATGGGGAATGTCTGAGGATTGCTGATTTTTTTTCCAGGACTACCTAGACACTTTGATGAGAAGGTTCATGTTCACAAACAAAGCTATATTTGCACATTTGCTTAATTGAGGCCAAGCACTCATCATTTGATTGGTGCAGGTCAAATGTTGTAGTTACAGTGTAGAAGGTAATTTCACTATAAGAAAAACTACTATAATGCTACAAGAACAATGAACTTCACCATCACTTAGTATATGCCTAAGCTGAGATCATTTCTGATTTCAGTTATGTTTTTGGTAAAAGTCAAAATGTAGGTAATCGTCCAAATTTTTTGAATGAGGGAAAAAAAAATTTAAATATTCTGTGGAATCTTTGGATTTGAGATCATAGAGATTTATTTTTCATCTGAAGGAAAAAAATGTAATTGATAACCAAGAGATGCTTCAAAAGGAGACAGACCAGTGGATGCAGAGATGTGGGAATTGTGTGGGCGCAGTTCCCCACCAGAATCAATCAATCAATCAATCAAATTTTATTTGTATAGCACATTTCAGCAGCAAGGCATTTCAAAGTGCTTTACATAATTAAAATAAAAACAGCATGTAATAAACAGTGAGAAAGAGAAAGAGATTTAAAAACATAATTAAAACGTAAACAGTGAGAAAAAATAAAAAGCTGTAGAACTTTAGTTGAGACGCCGTCAACTGGGACTCCAAGCCTTTGGACTTTAGTCAAAACGCCGTTTGACAAGGACTCTAACCTCTAACCAGAAGTGGTAGCTTTAATTCTAAAATCAATAGCAAAGTCCATGACTGTTCTTTGCCCCCCGTCTTAGCGTCCAGAGATACTATCAGATTCTTGACTGAATGTATAAATTCAAGCAAAATTCTTGAAAAGAGAATGGAAATGGGCTTGACCCACTCCAAGGCTTTGCCTGAGAGAAGTCCAATTATACATAGGAATCTTAGAACCATCATGACGGAAACAATGAATGACGGCACAGGAGATAGATACAATCTGGGAGTCTGGAGCAGGAACTGGTGATGGAGAAAGTTGATCTGGTTGGAGATTTTGTAAAAGGTGAGTTAACTGATCCAAACCTGATGCTTGTTGATCAGAAAGATGTTCATGGGACTGGATGAGGGAGTTTTGTTCTGAAAGAACCCTCCCAAGAGTGTCTGCTAGGTCAGATTGGCTTGACTGTTCCGTTATGGTTTTGGGCATACTTTTGTCTATTATGCAGAACATCTAGGAGGCCCAAATTAACTCTGTCAGACTTGATTTGAACACTTTTAAAGTGTCTATATGGGTCCACACCAGAAAGTGTTAATTTAACTCTTTTTGAAGAGTTATTACCTTAACTCTTATGTCTGAATGTTAACCGGCTTGATTTCCCCCTGCTAACATTCGGCATGCTAAGCTAAATATGCTAACACCGAGTCGTGTGGCAAACGTCCAAACGTGACGTCTATCTTACAGGTTGATCTCAACTCAAAATAATAGTCGTATAAACCATCTCAGAAAAAAAAAAAAACTTACCAAGCGTGGTAAACACCTCAGACATGTGGAAAGTAAATAGTCATGAAATGACTTGGCTTCTGTCGCTTCGCTTCGGTGGGAATCTGTGATTCTGGGGCGGAGTCAGTGAATTAACTCCTTCAGTGTTAGAGCCGCTGGTGGAGTTCAGAGTTCAGAAGTCAAGAGTTATTGATTCTATTTTAACACCTCTAGATTTGATACGGAAACACTTTGTTTTAACACTGGATTTTAATTACTAATAACATACACCCCAGAGTTACATGAACAGAATGTGACTCTATAAGTGTAACATTAACTCTGCTTTTGGACAAAGTCTATTAACACCAAAACATTTAACACTTTTGAATTTGCTGTGAGGATGCAGTTTTGGGAAGTTGGGGGGCGCGAGAGTTAAAGTTTATTGAACAAACAATGAATATCTGTCCAGATCCAGATATTCACTTTCCCCTGTCCATGGGAAGGGGAAAGTAGAAACACTGGAAGCAGAGTAGCTAAATGGTGAGAAATCAGAAGCCGGAAGTTGAATGTAAATTTGAGTGTAGATCTGATGAGTCCATCATGGAGTGGTGAGTGGAATCCGAGGTTTGAGTCTTTGTATGTGGAATATCTGGGCAAATGCTGAAGCAGGGAGCAGAGGGACGTCGGAATGATCAGGTGGGAGCTGTTAGATGGTGAGATTGTTGGAGGGCTTCACAGAATAGAATGGAGGAAGAGGAGCGGGGCTTTGCCAGTCCTGGGAACTGAACCAAAGATCTTTATAGAGAGTCTTGGAGGCACAAGGAGAAACCAAACCAAAGGCAGCACAAGGAGATCAACCAGGAAGCAGCTGACACATCCTTAAAGAAGACCACAAAAGGTAAGCTACAGGTCATCAAAAAAACTCAGCAAGTACAGAACCCAGTGGCTCAGAGTACCATTGAAGACAAACTCTCAGACACCAGAGAACTGGCAACTGGATCCCCTTAAGCTCTCGCTGATGAATCTGATGAATTGCAGGTGCATATGATTTCACAGCAGGTCCACCATCCGGTGAGCAGCAGCTCCCTGGCTCCCTCTGGTGGGAAACTGTGAGAAGTGGAAAGAAGACTGGAAACCCCACACAGGACAAAACCCCAGCACTTAAAGCAAGTTAAGTCGACATTCGACATTCATTGCGTTTTTCAAAATATGTTTTTTATTCGTCTGGTTTATTTATGTCATGTTTTCAATAACTGTAAGTAGAAATCATCAAAATTAACAAATAACCATTTTCAGACATCCTTCTGAGTGTACTTAATCTATATAACATGTTTAACTTAGTGATAAAGTGAAACACATTCTGTATAAATGGGGTTCAATAATATTCTAATTTACTGAATGAGTCTGTATATAACATGGGTGTTTCCTGTATATTTGTATTTCTGCTCCTACTCTGATTTAAATCCTAAATAGCCTCAGGTTACCAAATAGGTCTGCAGAGGCATGCTAATGAAACATTCATTTGATTGTGGGGTTACATCAGGAAAAAATCTGAAAATGGAGTTAGTGTCATCATCCTGAGAAATAAATCCAGCAACTAAATCAACTGTTCTCACTGAAACTGTTTTGTTAAACAAAAATGAAAAATTTTCTTTTGCTTGGTGATTAAAAAAATCTAACAGCCAAGCATGCTGAGAATGATTGACACAATGTGTCTGAGTCTCTACCTACATCGAAACACAGCTAATGAAGTGTAAACAATCATCTTTCCAGACCTTTACTATAAAAATGGAATTTGCACTTTATGAATTGTGTGACACAGATGCGCACACACCTCACATCTTCAGAAGGTGTAATTTGTCTGCTTCAGTAGTCAGGGTGAATATTCACCATGACAGCTCCAAGAAAAGATACAAAGCAGGGCAGAGACAAATCGCTGTCATTACAGAAAGAAAGATCTGGTGTGTGGTTCTGCCTGCTTCACTTTTACCTGGTTCTGTCTTTTGGTCATCTTGATTTCTTAAGAAGGAGTGTTCAGTTTAAGTGACAGAAAAACTCACAATTTGGTTTGAGTCAAATTTGGTTCTCACGTCAACATAAAACAACATTTAGCTCTTGGGGTATCAAGAGCATATAAAATGATTAAATAAAGGTCTTAACATGGAGGTAAGCCACAAAATTAAAAATAGTAAGAATTCTAGACTTGGAATATATCACTCTGTGTGATGATTCTATACAATGAGCTTCAGTTTCTGAGATGACTGTCAAGAAAGATTACACTTTCACACAATATTCAAATTGTGTCACACAATTTGAATATTGTGTGAAAGATTATAAACACAGTTTGGCGCGTTAATGTCATTTTGAAACAGTTCCTGTATCGGTCACGTGACTTGCTGAAACCAATATGCGCACCGACACAGTTTTGGTCTATGGGCTTCGGACCCATCACTAGACTAAAGCCTGTTATGATGACTTCAACACATTTCTTCAGACAGGTTGGCACGACTTTTAATGCTGTCCAAAATTTTTTCTATAAGCNGCCATCCACTTTCCACCATCAAACCCCGGACTCCCCAGACGCCCTTTCCCCTCCCGGCTCGGACCCGCTCCAAACCCAAGTAGGTCCACCTACTCCGTTTTTCTTGAAGATTCCAAACAGAACTAGAACTAACCCTCCCTGTCCTCCTGTGCTTAGATTTCTGGCGTCAGCCGTGAGAGGAGATCCATGCCCCCCATATCACTTGCCATCTTCCTGTTTTGTTTACAGTAAACCTCACACAATAAACACTGGTGCTCTCTGTTGTGTTTCTGCATGTGGGTGAAGAAATTAGAATCCAACATGACA
>NW_015117472.1:0-17343 GCF_001443285.1 Poecilia latipinna
ATATATATATATATATATATCTTTTTAAACATGCAACCTTTTGGATTTGTGCAATGCAGTCAAACAACGTGAGCCAATAACCGCACACATGAATTTTATTGAAAAGGAAATGACACAAAGAATACCATCACCATCAAGGTAAACTAATGTCACGTAGTTCCAGCGTTTCACACATAACAGAACGTCTCGCTTGCAGAGACTGCAGAATTCATTCATCTGTAAAATAATATTTCTCCTCCACATTGCGCATGCCCGCCGGTTTAAATACTGTTTGGAGTTTGCAGTAACACAAGCTATGCGACCATCAACGTATGTAGTCTGCTGTCAATCAAACACGTGTAGACACTACGCAGTTCGACGCGGTGGTTCCTGATGAAGGGTCTGCTGACGGAGGTGACCGGGGCAGAACTGGCTAAAGCCGCCCTAGTGGAGAAGTGTCGTCGTTAAATCGGCAGCAACGCCCCCTAGTGCTTGGACGTCGGCCTCTAGAGGCTTTTTGCCCAGATTTGCCCAGATTGTAACTCAACCTTTTGATCGCTGTAAAGAGGGACTAAGGGAGTGACTTATGCAACTGCCTTGGGGCTACGTGATCGGACAAAGTTCAGAAGAAAAAAAAAAAAATGCAACTATGGTGCATCAGTGTTTGGTCTTCTGGTTCAATGGACCAGGAGTGTAAGCAGAACTGTAAGGCGTATTACAGTTGGTTGTGTTTGACTGAACCTTTACTTTCCTTTGTGTTTAAGATATGGCTTCTTTTAATCCCTATTGGATGGAATTCTTTTTTTTTTTATCTATATATTCTTTTTATATAACAAGTTGCCCGGAAATACCATGCATTTTGCTAAAATAGGCGAATGAAGATGAGACTGTTCTACTGCAGGGTTGTTTTAATTATTTATTTATGACAAAGAGGCCGTTGGTAAATTGTTTTGCAGGTGAAAGTGACAGGAAGCAAAGGAAGTTATCAGCTGTATGCATCTCCCTCTCTGAGCAACATAGTGTCAGCCTTCTCTCTGATAGGAACCCTCTCCTTCCTTCACTGACTGCCTCCCCCCCGCCCCCTCCCCTCCCTGCCCCACAAGCGGAGAGCTCTCAGCTCCAACTCCAACCACTTTCCCATTATGCAAATGATTTCCCTGCAGAAAAGCTCCACGGCATGTGCCCATCAATTCAGCGAGGCCTCCAGTTTGAATACATACATTTTTTTCCCCTCTCCCCTCCCTTCCCTCCCTCAACTCTCTGCAGCACCTCCTCCCCCGTTCCTCCCTTCCTAATTCTGAAAAGGAGGTCTATTTCTGATGCATAGAGCTGGTGTTCACATTGCTGTGGTGGGGCGGGGAGGGTAGGAGGGGATAGAAAGAAGTCTTACCCAATCGATTTATACAGCGTCCTTTGAAGAATACGCTTCTTTCTATGGTGAGAAGTGAAATTATACAAATGTAGGGGTGGGGGGATACTGGCTGTAAAAAAAGGTAAGCCGCGCACATCCAGGTGCGGTTTGTTTAAAGCGACGACATTGCCGTTCCAAATGCATGCGTCGCACATAAACAAAGTTGCGCGGCACATTCGATTAACTCCCCAGCTGCCCTGAAGGTCTCCAGCCTTAAGATCTCGCCAGCGTTTAATCCTCACTGCCACAGAAAAATTCCTGGAATGAGGAAATCAAAAACATCTTCATTCTCTGCATTGCCACTGGCGAAGAGGCCATCTGCAAACTCAATGCATAGTGATCAGCATTAAGTCTATTTCTGATACATCCTTACCCGCGTGAGAGTGAGTTTGAATGTTGATTTTAAGCTGAGAGCACAACACCCCAAAAAAAAAAAAAAAAAAAAAATTGTCCTTATGCATTTCCTTTAACTGGAAGCTCGCATTTAGCAGCTTTGGGTTTTGTGTGGAAGGGGGGAGCTGTCAATCCGGTTCTGCACACATCATCCACCTTTACCTATAGACTAAGAAAGTAGCAGCAGGAGGTTTTTAAGCTAGCAGCGTGTGGTATGTATGGACCAAAGACAGCAGTTGCATTTTTAAAATGTGCTCCACTTGCAGTAAATTCAGACGGTCTGCTTTAGTTAGCTATAGCTGAGAATTGATATTTTGACTGCTGATTAGATTATTATTTTCTCTCTTTTTTTGTGAAATGGAGCAAGAATGTGTCTCATTCTAGATTTGCTTTTTAGTAAACTCATGCAAACATACATGAGGGATTTCAAAAGGGAGGCTAAAAGAAGAAATATACTTAAAAAAGATGGCAAAATGATTTCAAACTGATAAAGGCACAAAAAAAAGAGGTTATCAATAATTCAGTTAAGGCCAAATACGTGCAATTAAAATGGAAGTTCTTGAACCTTTCACTCGGGTTTTACAGAGTTTTCCCTCAGGATCTGAGACAGAGTTACAACTTTGACTCTAACCCAAGAGCTCATTTAAGTTAATATCATACACACACACACCCACACACACACACACAGACTACAGTGGCTAGACTACATAATGACATTCAATGTTGACGTCTTGTGCACTGAATCTACCACAGAAAAAACCTCAGAAATTGTGAAATGCCCAAATAAAAGCTGGATTTTTACCCCAGTGTAAAGAAAAATAACTTTTTTCTTCAGAGCAGTGCTTATTAATGGTTAGTATTTGGATTTATCTCGGATTTTTATGTGTATTGAACTGAAATTAATTGGACTAATGTAACCTGAAACTGGACATCCCGTAGTTAGAAAATATTTTGAACTCACCCAAAGTCAAACACTAACTAATAATCTCTAAAACAAACGGTGAAAGACTGAGGTCTAAAGGTTTCCTAGAACATTTTCCTTTTATGCAGATGATATTATTTGGACTCTAAAAAGATCTCATATGTTGAAGGAGGATGGGAGAATATTGTGGGTTGAAAAAATAAATTATATTTTGTGTTAAACATTTTTTCTAAGTTTGAAATTGTTTGGTAAAGTGTGTAGATATTTTAGTTTGGTCTTAAGTTTTTGTTGCCCTTTTGTATGGTAATTTTGTTAAACTTTTTAGAGATTATTAGTTAGTGTTTTTAGCATATTCTAATAAAGGAAGAATATGCTAAAAATGGCTGCCTGGCTCGTGTGTAATCCATTCAATGTCTGTAAAAAAATAAAAAATAAAAAATAAAAACAACAACACACAAACCCTGCATGTTCGGCACATTAGTTCTACCTGACGTCTCCTGCCTAATCCAGCTGCTGGAGGCAATTTTGAAAGGAAGACTGGCAACGAGTGTTGAATTGCTGAAACACAGCCAACAGGATTCAAATCTGCAGTTTGCCATAAGCGATGCAGAGGACCAAGCAATCTCTTGTCAGAGAAGACTAGGATTAAAGTCTTTGGCCCACAAGCAAAACACCTTGTGTGGCAAGATGCGCGCTGACACACTTCATGCCCACAGTAATGGAAGCTGTCCACAGACGGCAGAAGAAACTGGATCCAGGACAGGAATAATCTGCAGAAGAACTTCACACTGGGGCAGAGATCTACATTTTAGCCTCAACATACAGCAAGAGCTACAATGGCGTAAATCAGAATGACGTAGACCGGGGGTGTCCAAACTTTCTGCATGAAGCGCCAAATTCACAACATTTTCCCAAAGATGTTGTAGTGAATCATTTCTCTTTTACAACAGGAAATAGAACGTGCAGTGTTTTAGCTTTTACAGTCACTTAACTTTTTGGGCTCGTTATTTTACACATTTTAAGTCTATAAAATTAATTTTCTTCTATGAACTTTGCTCATGTATCGGTGTGCCCAAGCTGCTAGATGTTTTTGTAAGACGGAAATAAAAGCAAAACAAATGAAAGGGTAACTGCAGAAAAAAATCATTTTTGCTGCACTTCACATTTTCAGTTTAAGGAGGTATAAACTTGACCATTCTAAAAAAAATTACAGAGTGTTGGAAGGCCATGTCCAGGGGAAATTCATCCAAGGGCCACAAATGGCCCACGGGCCGCACTTTGGACACCTCTGGTGATGGCCAGAGGTATCCAAAGTGCAAATTTTTTATTTTTTTTTTTTTTTTTTTGCACAACAGGAAAACTGAAGTTGTTCTCTTTTTGGAAATCAAAATGTTCCCTTTTCCATACAGACCATTTACCTATGCCCATGTAAACATTAATTAGACCTTATGTTTTGTGACATGAGTATGTTTCAGGGGTGTTACAGATAAACTATGACTTAGTTTAGTTTATTCATTTAGTAAAATGGCACAAAACACGATAAACAACACTTGGTGCATTGCAGGTTGAGAAGAACAAAGCTCAGAGCTACTATAAAGCCTCCTTCCAAATATATAATGAAAAGTAAGATAATAAACATAATTAAAAGAAGAGAAAATAACATAAAAAGGACTTGGCAGGCTGTTCGATTTTTAAGTGAAGTGTGTTTTCTCACCTCCTTCACTTCTGGCCCCATTTTATGAAAGCATTCCAGAAGAAAGCAGCTATTTTTGGCTGATTGTGCTTGATGTGTTATAATGAGCTGATAATTAAGGGAACTGCTTCTTTTTCAGTCTAAACGAAAGTAGCAAATCAGTCAAAAACTGACTTCTCTCACTACATACCGGACAAAGTGTGGAAAAGTATGTACAGAACGAAGAGGTGTGGACACAAAAGGTAGACAGCTGCTGCACAGGACAATTTATGTTATTCTGAACCCCGTTTTACTCCAGTGGACAAAGAACCGTTTTCAAGAAACAGAGAAGCACCGTGTTGGGACCTCGAGGTACCAAAACAATTTGTTCAGCATGAACTAAATAAAAACTGCCCGTTTCTCACAAGGCATCACCTGAGAATAAGGCGAGAAACAGGCTGAATATTTCAACTGTTGAGAACATGATTTTTTTTTTTTTTTTTTTTTGTTAAACTCTCAAAATAATGATTTATTCTGGCAGCTGGACTGTTTGTACATATCAAGAAAGAAGCCAATGCATCTATATATTGTGGAAAACCCCTGAACAGTCGGGTTCAGAGAGGTAATTTTGGCCTATTCTGGTTTCACGCACATCCAAGCATGAGCCTAATTGCGAATTGTCATTCCACACTGGAGTGTAAGATAACAAGGCTTTGTTTAAATGCCCTCTCTTTGAACTTATTTCATCAGCTGCCACTGAATCAATACAGGCTGACAGCTCTTTCTTCTACAAGCAAACTGTACCGAAACCTATCAAAAAAAAAAAAAAAAAAAAACAAGGACAGCATTCTAACTCAAACTGACTACAGGTCAATTCAAAAGATTAACCATCACACAAGTCCTACAGAGAGTTTTTAGGTAAAAAAAAATCCTTCCCTCATTTAAGGAATTTCACAAATTACTTTTTTTTTTATTTTTTTTATATCTCATCAGAGACGAGGAGATTATCTCTCCGGGTTTATAAATCAAGTGCGCGGCAGATGAAGAGGAGGCATGGCTCTTAATGAGCGACTGGCACATGCCATTTCCTTGTGATTCACCAGAGATTAGCGTGATTACACCGTGACAGCTGTGTAATTACATGGGAAGGTCCCAACCAGAGAGCCGAGGACATGTGTGAGCAGCTGCAGGCAGACCCTCCGTCACTGTACGGTGTCACTGTACGCACAACTCTGCTTGCAACATAACTCTGCCTGGGTTGGATGTGCTGAGGTTTAACAAGGAGGTGACAGTACGGGGAAGTGACATGATTATTATATGATAATCGATTTCACGCCAAATGCAAAATGTTTGAGAAATTTCAACCTACTGCAGAATCAATCACAAAAAGACACACTGATCAAGACAACAGATTTCAGCTAATTGTTCGCGCTGCCATAAAAAAAAAAAAAAAAAAAAAGGAGCCACAACGAAATGCTTTTCTTGACTGAGAAACTTTATGTTCACAAACGATACTTTACATGGGTAAAGTTCTCAGTCATCACTGGGGAATGGACTGTGCTGCGTTTCGTCTCGTGAATAAAGTGCTCAATCCTTACAGGTCTATGTCTCATTAATTTCAGATTGTCACAATATAGAGTTATGGTCTGTCAAGAAAAAGAAAAAAAAAATCAGAAGGAAATTGAAGTCAAGCTCTGTAGACCCAGATGAGAAAGTTATACATGGTGCTGCGCTTTCTGTTTTATGATTACTTGTCGTCAAACACTCTGTCACAAAAGTGTTTTTTTTTTTAAAAAAAAAACGACTTGCCTGCTTTGAAAAACAACTGAGACATTCCTCGAAAATCGAATGTCACTACAACCATGACTTCTAGGTTTCGTGGCACTGAAATGAGGTTTTGCTCTAAAGTTTTTCGCTGGATGGAAAAAGCGTCAATATTATCCAATGCAGAGCGGTAGGAAATCAAGTCTTTCACCCCTCTTGTGGGAAACAAAAAAAAAAAACGCGTCTCTGATTGTTTATACAGAAAACATATCTACGCGAGTAGATGAAAATGGAAAGCAGCATTTACAGCCATATAATATATTAATGATTTACCGAATTTGCGATGGAGGAATGGTTCTGTCAAATTTCCCCAGTTCCTCTCGTCGTTCCTTTTCTGCATGTCAAGCAGGAGACACTGGCAGCAAGCTTGCCTCCCTAGGTGTATGGCTCAGGTTTTAATTTAACACAGTCAAGCTACAAGGTTATCCTTTAGGAATTGCTCCACGGCTGCAGAATCCAGTCAACAGTAGCTATGAACGAGAAAATAAAAGCGTGTGACTCGGTTTCAGGGGTGAAAGTGGGATTTGTGACCATAATACCGAGCCGAGTTCATTCCAGCAACACATCCTGCTTTTTCTTTAATATAATAAATGTCCTCAGGTAGTTATGTATCTATTTTTTATTTTTATTTTTTGCAAGTTATATCCTAATACAAAACAATGTATCAAATTGAAATTGCATTGGGTAGTGCAAGGTTTTAATTTCAGGTAGCTTGGTGTGTGGAGTTTGCATGTTCTCCCTCTGCAACGTGTCGGTTTCCTCCCACGGTCCGAAAACACACAGTGAAGGATTGAGACTGGAGAAAGCGCCTAAAATTAAAGCACAAAAAAACCAAAAACAAAAAAAAACACACACAAGAAACAAACAACTGTTTCCTATCGTGTCGAAACGTTTCATCCTGGATGATTCATTCGTCCTCTCATGCTGATGTAGGAGCAGCTTGTGCAAACCTGGAATTAGCCTTCCTACCAAAAATGAATTGTAACTGCAACACCAGAAATCCGAACTGCGTCCTACAGCGCAACAAGCCGTTCGCACGGATTGTTTAAAAGCCGTAGCCTTAAAAGGTCAAACAATCGGCACAGCAGACGGCCGATGCTCAGTAAAGACAGGTTGCTAAGAGGTTAGCATGTGCGCCAGGAGGACACATGCTAACAACAGCAAGGTGGAGAAGCAGAAGACGTGAAGCTTTGCTAAACTTTCATTAATGATTATATAGTTCGCTCAAATATTCAGAAACTGAAAAACTTGACAGAAACTGTCAAAAATGGACTTAATTTCTCATTTTAAATTAAATCTTTTGTACCAATTCCTCCTCTTTAGCTGACCGGTTGATTCGGGAATCTCTTTCATAAAACCTTTAGAAGGAGACTTGGAGATCCTCTGGCAACCTGTGTGTGAATTTTTAAAGGACAGATGTTCTAACGTGGTTAGAGTTACATCTGTGAGCCTCCAAACAAGGCAGTGCCAGTGTCCAGCACGCATACTTTGGTCAAGGGCAGGACAAAGTGGATAAAGTGTCATTCTCACCATTTATATGCACGTCACACAGAGTCACAGATCACTGAGCTTCAGTCATGGTAGTTAGTGACGCTCAGTGATCAGATTCCTCTATGATGGGTAATTAAAAGCCTTCGATTGGGTTCCGGCATCAAGTTAAGGGAACTGGTTATTTCTTGTACTGAATCAAGAAATGACGAGTCTTCGTATAATTATCTGGGGTCTCCAGTTACTTAGATTCTGCTCATGTTTGTTGTTGCTACATTTTTTTTTGAGCCATCTTTTCTCAGCTGCATTCATTGCTGAAAAGAAATAAATGCATTATTTCTTCTAAATTACTATAGAGTGGGCTGCTGAACAGCACTGACAGACTTTCCAACTTGTGTCTGATTTGGATGTGATCGACCGGTGACCAATACAGTGTTAGACTGCTTTAACGCCAAGTTTTGTGAGTATTTCATTTATTTCTATTAAGAGAGTTACCTGCATACACGCAAAAAGAGCAAAAATGCAATGCAATAAGGAATAATTGCAGTAGTTCAAAGAAACTAGAAAGAACGTTTGTTCTGCCTCGTGACCTTTTGTACGCAGCTTACAATCTGATGCTGACATATACTTGAACTTCTCAAACTGAGCCTATAGCTACACAGCAGGGAGGATTTATTTATTTTTTTATGTTTTAAGAAAAATCAGCACAGTGGACATTCTGTTCGACGAAATCAAAATAATTGACAGATTGATAAAGCCTCTCCCCCACCTTCACACAGTCGTAGTTTTGCAGCCATAACCAGGAGTGGCAGGTCTGTCAAACTCCGGCATTCTCCAACGGGCTGAGACGGCGTACATGGCTCTGCATTAAGTTCCCACGATGCAGTGCTTCAGGGGAAATACAGTTGTCACAGCTGAGGAGGTGTAAAACAAGTGCATGTGGAGATTTTCAGAGTTTGGGTTATTAGCTTAATCTCAGGATCAGTTTATCGGGAACGATTCTTTTGCACAAACCTAATTTTATTTGCAGTGTGCGGACGTTAATTATGAACTTCACAAGGGATAAAAAGAACAGCATGTACATTTGTTTGTATAGCCGTTGTTTTATGTAAAGAATAATAATAATAAAAAAAGGCAGATTGTGATGGTGCAAATATGCTTATTTAGTTTCACAGCATAGTAGCTGACTAGTCAGACTGTAAAGTGTTCACTGGAAATCAGCTCGCTCTGTGGCGGCTTGAGTTTTGCAAATGGCGACAGGCTTAGCTACAACCTTTTTTTAAATATGGACAGAACATGTCAGTGATATTGACAGTGGAGGGGTCAGTCAAGCAGGAAACTTTCAGAAATAAAAAAAAGATGTTGAGATATTATGAACTGGAGTTAAGGAGCTTTTTATGTTCACATCACTGATGTCCTGAAAACATTTAAGTGTGAAAAATTACCACAAGTGGGAAGAGGTTAAAAATTAAACCCTGATATTTTTTTTTACTTTTTCATATAAAGAGCATTGTTGTAAACTTTTTTTTAAAATCTACTCTTGTTATCTTTGTTGGACATTTTATTAAGTGTGGAACCAAAAACAAAAAGCTACATTAGAAGTAATCTGTGACGAGGCGTGTACTTTTTGAGAGCCGTGTTTAAACTGGATTGAGTTATCTTAAAATGCATCAAATAGATTTGTGCTGCATAGCTGTATGGTTTTAAACAGATGGGAAAATGGCTTCATTCTGTCATTTTTTGTCAACAAACTTCCTCCATCCTGCTGTGATTTTGTTGGGGTTTTTTTTATTTTTTATTTTTTTACATTAGTCAGACGTCTCTATGCTAACAATCTGCTCCGTTTACTGATTAAAGTGTAAGATGATGGGGGCATTTAGGGCATTTAGAGAACCAAACAATGCCTCAAAGATAGTCATTTTACGTGAGAGCAGGTACAGTCTGAAGACAAAGGCATGGATGAACAAAAAAGTTGAGAAACCTTTTCATGGTTCCAGCCATCTTGGATTTGAGCTTATAGAAAAAGTTCTGTTGACTGCAGTTTTTTTTTTTTACATTGTTATTGCATAAAGGAAAGAGGACCCAAGTGCATTAGTAGTACATTCATCAGTACAAAATTGCTGCTGAACAGAAATCTATGCTTTTATTTCACAAGGGGATAAAAGCGTAACAACAACAACAAATAAAACAAAGGTGTTGGGGGCTGAAGAGTCAAGCTGTAAATACACCAAGAGGCTAAAAATGAATTAGAAAGGCTCATAAATACACAGATAACACCCAACATAAGCTTGGGACAGTCAGACAAACCTTCTGGTCTTTTCTTCCAATGTCAAATAACAAATCTGCTGAAGAGAAAAAAAAATGATTTGGTGCCGTTGTTCTCTCAGGTTTGCATGATATCAAGTTTTCTGTTATCTAACGTTGAGCCGCTGAGGTCCAGACATGTTTTATTTTTCCTCCTGATGTCGTCTCTGGTTCAGAGGTCACTTCACACTGTCACGAGTCACGAGGACTGCGACGGCTGACGGCTGAGCTACATTTCCACACCTTGTAAATCTCCCCCAAACTTTTGAAACACTTCATGCTCCTCTCAAGCTTGTGGTTATTTATTTTTTCAACATTTTCCCGCCTCCCATTGAACTGTTTTCAGCTAACTTGGCTGCTTGGAAAAGGAAACTTCTTCAGCACCAACTACTGGTGCCTTACCCACTTCGTGAAGAGTGACGGTGTCTTCCACATGAATATGTAAACTCAAAACTGTTCAGAACATACAATTTTTCTATTAAGCAAAGCACCTTTCATTGTGTTTGCCATGTGTTATATTTAAAATTACAAATCTGGTTTACTCTGGGTACCCTCTCACTTCCAAAAACATGCATGTCGGGTTAACTGGTAACTCCAAATTACTCTTTGTGTGTCTGTGTGTTTTCCCTGTAACAAACTGGTGGTGGCGCTAGACACCAGCCCTCTGTTCCCCTGCGAAGAAAAGCACGAATAAACGACAAATAGGTGATATTCTTACACGCTCAGATGCGTCTGCACCTTCTCCTCTCAGATCTAAGTTACTCACTGCAGCCTCGTGACGGTACTTTTGGGTTGGTTTTGTCATGTTTATTTAGAAGAGATGAGGAAGAAAAAACACAAAATCAAAGAAAAAAAAAAGTGATTTAGCACCAGAGGAACAATGCAGTTTTTATGTTTCTGTGACTCAGATAAAATATTCAAAAAGGGGGGGGAAATAAAACAGCTCTCCTCCCAGGTTTCTTTTTCTGCTGGATGTTTTGCTACCGTCGTTTGAACGGCGGTTTTATTGATACAGCTCGCATGGCCACTGCTCTCGTAAGAATTAAGGCTGCACACAGACACGATCAATCCTGGTCGATCCTTGAGGACGGGAGCAGATGAGGAAATTTTCGTCACACCCGGTTGACGATGTAGGAATGGATGGTTGAGATTTACCCTCGGCTACAAACAGAGACGCAGGCGTCAGATTTATTTATTTATTTTAAATATATACAAGATAAAAACAGAGAAGACTGTGCAGCTGATTAGGAGGTATGAATTTCACCTTACCCAACTTGCTACAGGCACTTGAACACATTTAAAGACTTTATATGAATAATTTTACAGTTTTTCTTAACAGTCCGATCACTGAAACGTCACGTTTAATCCTGTTCTGACGTCAGACAATTCTTTAAAGTCAACACTTGTCCGACCCAGCTGTGTTAACTTTGTTCTTTAAATTGGCCCAGACTTTGCAGTCTTAGACAAGACTCATCACTTTATTTCCACAGTGTGTTGTGACAAGCCTGAACACATTTGGGTTTCTGTTTTTATTCTATTATCTGTTCCCTCCACAGCGGGAACTGTGTACTTTGCCACACACACACACACACACACACCAATCATTCCTGATACATTTGTGCTAAGCTGTCACAAACAACAAGCCATACCTTCTTGTATGGCTCCTTCTTGTGTTAAGCAGCCATTTGTTCCACATTTGCCGTGATGAACCTGTTGCTGTCTGGAGCAGAGGGGTAGCACTTTCCAGCTGTGTGGTCTTCAAAGCTGAATACGTTGTTTTCTTCTCATCGTGCTGGGTGTGGAATAAAAAATACCACCAAGTTTGACAAACAGAGGCCATCAGGATATATATATATATATTTTTTTAATGCCGTAAGTTAAACTTTAAGAAAGTCTTAGTGTTCTTGTGTCTAGTTTTCAACTTCGCTCCCCACGTAGCTCCACCAGATGATTAACAAACACCTGAACATTGTTATGATGACGTGCTGAACCGGGTGTGGCGGGAAGAGAAGGAGGTTATTAAAGAGACAGAGGCCAATTTCATGGAAGCAGATGCGAAGTCTTTTATTTTATTTTATCATAAAAAAAAAGAAGAACAGCTGGACTGGATAGATACAGCCACTGTAACAGAGAGCTCCAACCCAGTACAACCAAGTATATGTGAGGTGAGTGTATAATGTACAGGTACTCTGAGAAGTCAGCTTTGGCCAACCTCAGGGACAAACTAATCTGAAATTATACTAATATACTATCTGCTGCAGGTAAGATATTAACTCTGCAAACATTCTGAATTGTCCCTTTAACATGTTGCCCTGCACAGTTCCAGATTATGGCCTGTGTTTGTTGAATTGTGGCATTTGATTGACAGTAAAATACCTTCTTCATGTTTTCTGCTTCATTTCGGCATTAAATGGAGCAACGTCTGCAGTTAGGCTGCTGTGGGAGAAGGAGGGAATATTAATGTGAATAGAATAACCCCCCTAAGCCCAAGGCAAATTCAGCCGGTGGAAACTTTCTGAACTCCAAGGCCAAATTGAACAACCTTGGACTCTGTGTGTAAAATCCACACGAGGGAATCTCACGATTCAAAAAGGAAACCGATTCTCTTAAAAAGGAGTGGCTGATCACTAATAAACTTTCCAAAAATATATATATTTGTTCTCTTTATCAGATCTGTATTGTGCAGCGTTGCGCTCGAGGAATCAGTTCAGCAGTGGCCGTGTCTCCTTTCGTCACCTGGCCAAATCATTTTGTCAGCAGTTTATTGTATTTGATGAAGTTTTTTGTTTTTGTTGTTTTTGCCAAATAATTGAATAAACTGGTATAATTGGTCAATTTAGAGGTAGAGGGAGACAAATTCAAATAATGTATTGTAAAAGTCAAGTTTTTCCTTGTGATTTGATTGTTTCCAAATTGTTAAAAGTCACTGTTATTAATTGAAAACATATATATAATTATTACTATTATTATTATTTTGGAGGAGTAGTTATTACTGCAGAGGCAGTAAAGGCCCAATTCAATTAACCCTACATGTGAAGGTGTGGGCTTCCCTGCTGAGTGCTTCATATCAGGGATTAATGATTTTCCCCATTTCCTCTGATTTGCTCCTGGCTCAATCCATTGTTGTAGTGAAAAAGGAACTGACCTGAATAAGTCACAAAATGACTATCTATATTCAGAATGTCCATTTTCTTGCAGTTTCTGTTTTAAAGGAATGTTTTATTCATCACTAGGTTTCATATTTAATGCTGTGTCTTGTCTGCGTTTGCTTGATTTCAGAGTTCGATTCGGTTATTATTCCGTGCTGTTTCCAATGCACCTCGCAAATTAAATGAAATGAAATTAAATTTGTTTTCAGATGAAATGGAATAAATTCAACATGGATTAAAAGTGAATGTCAAATGAACTTCTTCAAAAGGAGAAAAAAAAATTAACCAGTGACCATGAAGAACTTCGGTAGATGTCCAAACTGTTGGTGGAAAAACTACTGAAAACGATTGTTGCTGGGGTTTTTTTTTTGTTTGATTTTGTGAAACAATGAGTCACAAATGTAAAATCAGAGTCAAATATTTTGTTCAGGTTTTACTTCCGTATTTATGAGGGTTACCACACTTATCTAAGTTTAATTTGGTCCAAATGTCAAAGCTGTGCAGAGAATTCTCATTTTGTGTTTTTACAAGTAAAATCATAATGATTCTCTCTCAATTTTTAAAAATTAATGTTTACAATCCACTTCAGTTTTTGTCAGTCCAAGTATTTCAGCTTCCAATGACCAAATAAAGTGCAGATCCGTCACTAACACCAGCTCCAGCAGCCAGTGGTTAGACGTTTGGATTCTTTTTCCATGGCCTACCTGGAACAGTGCAACACAAAAAACAAAGCTTTTTAAGCTTTTCAAGGGTTTTTTATTTATTTCATTTTTTCTAAGGCAGCAACTTCCTTTCTCCAGATTAATGGCTTAGTGGCCACCTTTCTTGGCAATAAAAATAAATTGCCTGTAATACAATAGTACCTGCATTCAGACACAAACAGGCCTCGTTTTCTCCCCCGACGTTCTACAGCGTTTCTGTTCCAGGAATCTCAAATGTACTTGGCTTGCGCGAAGGTGCAATGTGCTGCTTTTTGTAATGAATCGGACAAACACCGATTGCGTAAGACGCTTACATACGTGTTTCCATAGCAGCAGGCGGTTAAAATGGTACCGGAGTTCCTCGAGTGTCTGTTTGTGTTTATTTTCGGCTCGCTCGTGTGCGTCAGCTCGCCATGACCAGGACCACTGACTTGCTGCTGCTTCGCTGCCACAGTAGTAATGAGCTGCCTGGTGCCTCAGCATTTCTGATGAAGTCTTCCCTGTGATCCCTTCTGCATGTAATCCCAGCTGACCACGCTGCTGGCTGCCTTGCTTCTGTCTAATGAAAGCCAAGGAGCTCTAACATTAACTCTCTCTTGACCAGTTTAAATAAAAGCCTGCATCCCACATTGGGGGGGGGCGGGGGGGATTTTACTGCATTTGCATGCTAACAAACCTTTTGTAAAACGTGATGCATGTTTCCAAGTGCCTAATGAGGTCGAGATGCGATGTGGAGTGTGAAAAGAGGTATGAGTCATGGTCCAGCCAATGGAGCAGCTTTTAGTGGACCTCGCTGTAAGAGTGTAAGGTAGGATCAGAAGGTAATGTGGATTAATTTGCGCTCTTCCCATCTGGATTATGTCTCTCAGGGCCCATCTGTACAGCCTCCATATCTGGAGAGCCTTGTGTCCTTCTTGCGAGATGAATTATTCATGTACCAAGGCCCCATCTCATATCTGTGGAGACAGCAGCTCTCTTACGTTATTCGGCAAGAGTAACATAACCGGTGCAAAAAGCCCTTTTAACCAATTTTTTAATTGCATTCCCTGGATGCATTTTTTTTCTATGTCAATGAGTAGGTAATACTAAAAGAAAATCAATCAATCTTTACACAAGTAAAAACAGGTATATACAAAATGATTAGTAAAAGTATTAGTTTGCATGTCTGTACACCTTGTGAACCTTTTCAATTGTCACACAACAACCAGAAATCTTTATTCTTCCCACTGGGATTTCATCTGAACACTAAAGAGCGCACAACTGTACAGCAGAATACTTTTCATGGTTATTTTTGTTTTGACGAATGAAAATCTAAGGATATTTAACCCATTCCTTTGATACACCTTGACAAAAATGTAACCAATTGCATTGGAAACACGGTTTTCAAAGGTTTAAAGTCGGTTTTAAGCACAATGTCCCAAACTCTGTACATCTGACAACAGAAAATATAGATAAGTGTATACGCCACATCTGCAAACCTACAAATACATGACCGTTCGCCTAAACTGACGAGCAACTGGAACTATAATCAGAAAAACGGCTGAGATGACCGTAGTAACTCTGGAGGAGCTGCAGAGTTACATAGGAGAAGTTACAAGAAGACAGAATATATCAAATGAAATGTGTTAAAGTTCATGTTTCTCATATGAAAAGGTTAAACGGAAATTATCTCTTCAACAGGGAGATAAAAGTTAAATGTTCTAACTGTAGACGCTTTCGTTTGGTGATATGTGTCCTGCTGGTCCTTCTAGTCTGTTTATCTGTCAGTATCCTTCACCAGAGGGTGCAAACTTGACATCATCTGCACTCTTATCCCCATTCAGGAACATTTCCAAGGTTGAACAACCAACTCCTCAGTGTTGTGAAAGGGGAATTCAGTGTTTCTGATATGTTGGAAGAAAAGGGCAGTATAGAAATCGATAAAATAGTTCTCACTAGGTTTTTTTTTTTTTTTTTTTTTTTAAATCTTCTGGTCAAATATGCCCAAAACATTCTGTACATATTTCACGTGGGGAGTTAAACATTGTGGACTGCATGCTTCGTTGTCTTCAGCGTACATCAAATTGTAACTCAAACGTGACTGAGTTCAAAGGTCAACAGAAAAGGATTCACATTTTTGGCACTGTCGTTGTGGTGGGATTATTTAAATGCGACTTTGTTCATGTTGCATTTAGAGCTCTAAAAATTAATGTTTGGTCAAAGTGGAAATTCTGCAAGAGTTCTACAGCAGGTAAAAAAATATTTACTGTCCAAACACACAACAACCAGATCCCCACTAGGAAAAGAATGTTTTATCTCTTTAAGTAATCCGACAGTCTTCTGTCTAAACCTCTGGTTTGAAATATCGGGCACTGCCCGTAGAAAGCGCATAAAAGACAAGACTGCTACTACAAATTAAAGCACAACATATAGCAGAAGAAAACTGAATAAAACATTTGCACATACAAACAAAATAAAAACCATGAGACAGATAAAGAAGCAGCCGTGTAGGAGAGTTTAATCAGACCCACCTCCCTTTGACATTATAGAGTTAATAGCTAGCAAGAATTAAAAAAATATATTTCTACATATCAGACACAAAAAGTTTTGTTTCTCTTTAAGATTTTCCGTTTTTTTTCTACTTTTTCTTTCTTTTTTTTTCTTTTTTTTTTTTGAGAGAGAGTGCAATTTGTCAAAGCCGCATCATTGTTTGCACACCCCCTGAAGCTAAAGGTTTCAGGTTAAAAAAACAGCTGCTCTCAGATGTCTCACAACCCCCCCAGGTAATGGTGCCCTTGCAGCGTCTGGTCTTATTCAGTGGAACAGCTTCAGAGAAGAAGCGCTCAGACCTCAGACGACCTCTGCATGCTTCTAAACACCCACCACTCTTCAATGACGTTCCACATCGGCGGAGCTAGTCCTATTGTGTTTGCTTTTTATTCATTTTTCAACTGCGTGGCGTAGTTTTAATCGGGCGTGTTATTATCCTAGATCACTTTGGTCCAACTTTCAAGGTTTTAAATGTGCTTCACAATTAACAAATGACACTGAAAGGGTCACGTCTATGACACCATGAGAGGCCACTACTTGTTTTCCACTTCGGAAAAACTTTACATTTGCTTATTAGTCCGTAGGCGACTGAACTGTTCGTTCAGCGTTCATTCCGAAGGAGAAAGCAAACCACAAAGAGGCAACGTTTAACTTCCCAAGGTCCTCAGTGGATCTGGAACCGGCTTGGACGGGTCGGCAGCCCACACCGGGGCAACACAGGACAAAACAACCACACACTCATGTCATTTTTTTTTTTTTTTTTTTTGGGGGGGGGGACAGAGCAATTAACCTAACAGTTTTGGACTCGGGCTGCGATTTCAACGGCTTTCTCGCTACAAAAGCAACAACTGCTCTGCAGTGCAAGCCCTTTGTTGCGACTATTAATTTAAACCTGCATTTTGCGAATTCAATATTTTTAGGCGATGCTTTAATGTCACGTCAACCTCAACTTTTCTTTTATGTGCAGCTCT
>NW_015117473.1:0-10063 GCF_001443285.1 Poecilia latipinna
CAAAATATTTAGTTGGTGCTAAAGACAAAAAACAAAGTGATACATTTCATATGGGCTGGGCTGTAGTTCTGGACGTCACTGCATGATGAACGGAGGAAACGTTCATTCAAACTTGAATCACTGAGTTCTTCAGAGGCCGTAATGATCCTCCATCAGAACCGGTCAGCTCCATCTGGACCTTCATTTGTATCCCGTCCCTCCTCTGTTTCTGTTTCTACATCTGTGTAGCAAAGAATCAGGCTTTAATTAAAATAGGTTGATTCATTATTCATATATATATCTTTCTTCTAATCTTTCCTCAGCTTCTGAATGTATTCATGTTTTTATTATCTTGACCTAAAAGCTTCTGCTTCTTATGGAATATCTGATAATCCTGGATTGTTTGGGATTTTTCAGATGCCTAAATATGTCTGAACTTCCTCTAGAATATTAATTATTGCTTTAGTCTTTTAGTCTTATTTGAAGTAAACTAAGACGTCTGCAATACGGGATACTTGTTAAGACTCGGTGTGTTTTAGCAGAAACGTATTTCTGTGTCCAGTCTGGAGAGTGTCAGATTCACATTGTTGTTGTTTCAGAATAAAAGTTTCTGCTGGTTGTAACAGATTAACAGCCAGCGACTGTGTGTGTGTGTGTGTGTGTGTGTGTGTGTGTGTGGGTCAGGGTCGTGACTCTATGTGTGTTTCTGATCAGACAAACAGGACGCCTTGTGTTCCCCTCAGACCTCATTATAGCTCTGATACACACACACACATTGACATCTGGAAAAGGTCAGAGGACGTGTGTGTGTGTGTGTGTGTGTGTGTGTGTGTGTGTGCGTGCCCACCTCCCAGCTCTCAGCCTGTTTACCGGCTCCAACAACATGAGCCGACCCACCAAACCCTCTGAGGAACGCGGCGCGGCGATCCGGGGACGCCGGAGATTCCAGCTGTCTCTACTGGGTCCGCCTCTGTGTCTCTCTGTCTGTCTCTGTGTCTCTCTGTCTGTCTCTGTGTCTCTATGTCTCTGTGTCTCTCCGTCTGTCTCTATGTCTGTCTCTGTGTCCAGCAGCTGAAGAACAGACTCTGACTGGAAACATGTCAGATGTTCTCTGGGTTCTCTTCAGCTGAACTGGGAACCAGTTTGGTTAGTGGGAGCAGTGGAGTTTAGCAGTGAGAGGAACTGGAAACTTGATGACTCTCAGTGAAAATCAGCTGCTTTCCGTCTGTTTTTGTCCCGGTCCGATAATCCGCTGGATTCACTGTGGATTCCAGGAATTTTACACTTTTTGATCTTTGTCACATAAAGAAACACAAAATTCAACGTATCTTATTGGGTTTAATGTGTTAATTAGTGGTGGGACTGGATTAAAATGTTTAATGGAGTTAATTTCACAGCCTGTTAGTACTCTAAAATTATAGATAAAAAAATAACATTTTTAAGCCAAAAAACATTTTTTCTGCTAAGTTGTTCAATAAATAGACAAGAGATATTTATCTATTTGTTCACCAATCAGATTGGAGCAAAGTGTTTTTCTATCCGTTCATCTTTCCAGAGTTTCTCTGATCATTCATGGAGCATTCATGTTTACTGTGGATGCTAACATTAGCGATAGCTGCTACATGCTAGCATTGAGATGCTATTTTAGGCTTGAATAGCTTCGCTGAGAGGCTAATTCCTTGTAGCTCAATTTGAACACAAGCATAGTCTTTTCCAGCGTCCAATCAGATCGTTTATAAGCAGAACTGAACCCCAGTGGACCAGAAAACGCTTCATCCTCCACCGTTGCTGTTAGCGTGTTAGCTGTTGTTGTCACTTGTGTACCAGAAACGCACAAATATAAAGGTTAAAATGGGAACCTTTGCATAAAAAAAGTGATTAATTGCATAAAAGCATTATAATTTAAAATCTATGTAATCAATGAATCAGAATCGTTGTGTTAAAGTCCCAGCCGTCGTTTTAATTGAGTCAGATGATCATCAGTGTGTGTTTGTTCCTGCAGGGTTCTGATCCAGAGATGCTGCCACGCCTTCACACCTGATCCGTCAGATTGGTGAGTTCAAAACTTTTCAACATCCTGATGAACGTTCAGCTGATGGAAACCTTTTTACCAAGTCAATAATAATGGAACCATGAATCCTGAGCTTTGCTTCAGCTCCTCTGGTTTCTCTGACAGCTGGAGTTCCTGCAGGACTTTGACTTTGCTGCGTTTCCCTTCAACTGTCATGCAAATTTTAAGCAAACTTTTAAAATGTCAGGGTACGCATAATGTGATTTAGTCAAATATTGACGCTACGCAGGGCTGGAATAAACAGGAAGAAGAAGAGGTTTCTAACTCTCCCGCTTCTAGCTTCCTCTCCTGGATCAAACATTATTGAACTCATGGTTGTGTAGTTTATTTCTGTTTATAAAATCCAGTCTGACATGTTGGACCTGGAGGTGAACAGTGAACCCGGTGGGAGCATCACTGCAATGAAACGGCAAGCTGGTGAAACGCATTTTAATGGGTCAACCGTCTGGCTGAAGCTCACCGTAAAACACACACACACACACACACACACACACACACACGCGCACACACACACACACACCTGACTGTGACCCCGGCTCCCCTGAACACGACGGGAACAGAAACGTCCCACTTTCTGAGGACTTCATGTTCACATGGGCTACAAACAATCTAACAAACATGTAACGTTTTACAGCAGGAGACTCGTCACAGTCGGTCTGAATTAATGTGATTTTCGCCATGCAGCTGCGATGATGATGGAAACTGATCCCGGTCCGGCCGTGCAGAGCCTGGCGGATCGACCCACAGGGCTGAAAGGTCAATGCTGACATTTAAAATGAAAACTTAGCAGTAGTTCATGTGGGGATTCAGCGTATTATTTTCACACCTGAAGTCCGATACCTCATAGTTCTGGTTCCTGAGGTCCGGTTGGGCAGGAGCGTTTGACACGCCGATATGTTGCGATGCTTCAGTCAACCGGTTCGCTGCAAGTTGTCGTCACAGAGCTACTTAAACATTTATCATTGATTACAACTTTAAACACTCATAGCTGAGTATCATCAGCATAGAAAATAAAGAATTACATCAGAAAACTGGCTGATTGTTTGGCCTGGAGGGGAAATAAACAGAATCGCCCTGAGACGGAGCCCTGTGGTTCGCCACATGGCAGCTTCTGAGACGCTGACATGATCTGGTTTGTGAAAACACTGAAGCTTCTGGCCGAACGGTTGGAGGTTTGTTCGTTGTTTCCTTTTGTCTCGTCTGTCATGATGTGCTGCTGCTTTTCTCGGCCAGGTCCTCCTTAGTGAGGTTTTGATCTCAGTGAGTTTCTAAATAAAGTTTCATGAAAAATGATAAATTGTTTTATTATTTCAGACGATGGACTCTGAAGTCATCGTCTGATGGACGGACTCGGTGGATCATGTTGTGATCAAACCTGGGATTCATGTTGGTTTTTCCAGCAGGAAGCGGCAGCATCGTCCTCTAGAGAAACATGCCTCACGTGTTTTTCATGCGACTCGTTCCCAAATTGTAAAATCCATATTTTCAGTCTTTCATGGCTTCCTAAGTTTGTCCAACATGAAGCGACAGGAAGAGCTCGTCTCCATCTTGTTTTGGATCAGCAGCTCTGGTTTCCTCTTTCTTCTTTTCTCCTGTTTCTCTGCTGAGGTTCCAATTAGAGAGCAGAATAAAAGCTTCAATGAGAAACTTCAGAGCTTCTGCATCTGAAATCAGATGGATTTGGGTCACGCTGTGCAGAACTCTGTCGGAAGCAGAAAGATTTTCATATTTAACGTCTAAAGTTGGTTTTCTGACGCTTAGTGGATGTAACATCAGCTCCTCTAAACGGGTCTGAGAGGAGGCGAACCGGCTCCGATTGCAGATGAAACCCGTCAGAAAGTCCGATCCGTTCCCAATTACTGGCAGAAGAAATCCCTGCCAGGGCTGGACGTGTGCAGAGTGGACGCTGAGGGACGGATTGGGGACACGTTGGACAGGATTAGTTCCTCAGAGGGCAGAGCGGCGCGCCGATCAGATATTCATCCCAAATGAGACATTTTTCCGTTGGCTGCTGTGTTAACCACATCGCTGACATTTCATCCGTCATTCCACCGCCGCGGTTTGAGACGGCCGCTGCAGAGGAGTGAGGTCATCGGGTCAAGTGAAGCAGCAGTCGTGTTGGGCAAGCTCATTTCCTGCTGCCGCTGTTCGACCCGAGAGCAGCAGATTGTGACGGAGCGACGCGTCTTTGTGTCAGACGATGGATCCTGCTGCTCCAGACGACGTTTTAGCATCTTTGGTGAAGAAAACATGATGCATAAGTGAAAATATAGATATTGTTTCTAAGGCAGACGGTTTGGCTGCTGATGAGGAACCTGAAGGCAGCAGAAAGCCTCTGCACAGACTCAAATGTTGCACTTTGTGACTTTATCAAATAAAAACATCTCAGATCATCTCTGAACTCCTGGATGGTTGAAAGCAAAGTTACTGTAGTTAAATAAAGCTAACCAAATAACAAAAACTGAAACTGAGAAAACATTTTCGTTAGCTGAATTAAATAAAAATGGTAATTAATGGGGAAAAACTAGAACATACTGATATCCTTGCAAACTGATTTAATTTTTCTTTTTTTTTCTTTTTTTGATTTCAACACTCCGTGTTCATCCTGGCGCTACGCTAAGCTAGTCTACAAAATGGCGACGCTACAGTTGGGAGAAAACTCCAGTTAGTTTATGTTCAATGAACATTTTATCCATTTTTGCTGAGTATTTATTACTCAATCGATGCGCAATCCCAATAAAATATTTTTACATAAAAATGAACTTAAAGTGAAAAATCTGTAACCAATAAAAACCAAAACTAAACAATATTTAATTCATATTAAATAATAAAACCTATCAAACACTATTATAGTGAAAAAACCTAAAACTATCATAGTCCTGGTTGGGGAAGCTGTTCATTTCTCTCTTTGTGTAAGAGTGACACAAAGAGTGAAATACAGCAACACACACCTGGAAGCGGTTCTGTCCCAACAGTCAGAACCGACGGCACCGATCTCCTCTGGTCCATTGCAGAAACTTTGTTGGAGAGAAACGTCGTCTTTGCCTCCATTGTTGTCTCTCTGCCTTGATGAGCAGGCTCTGCACTGGTGGCATCTTGATTAGGAAGAGATTAATGAACGTTGGCTTCAGCAGCTTCCTGCATGTCAGGCTTTTTTAAAGTTTGAGTTTTGAAAACGTTTTCTACCAGCGCCTCTCCCTGCAGGAAGCCGCCGGGCCTCATCATGTCTGACTGAAACCTGGATCTGTTTTTATATTAAAATCTGTAACCTAGCGTCAGTTCCAGTGATAACTGAGCTTCATATTAAAGCACGGCTTTTGACGAATGGCTGCGCAGCCAATCGGGTTAATGGATCCTGTTATCGGCGGTGGTGTCAGGATCCCAGCTGGATAATAATGACTGCTCTGCGTTTGCGGGGCATTTAATTCAATAAAGAGTCCATTACTTCCTGCCTGTTAGCCTGCAGCCTCTGCAGCCTGCTTCCCTCCCTTCACGTCTCCATGTCAGCCTCTTACTCTTTTAGATTTCATTAGGCTGACTCCTCATTAGGAAACTGGATTTCTGAGGAAGAAAGGCGACCAAAGCCTCCTGGCCTGCTTACAGGAGCATAAAACACGACGCTTGGCATCGGGTTAATCCATTAGAGATTCTGCTTTCATGGAAAAATTCTCCCTTTTTTACAGAATTTAAACAAGCCATTAAATATGAAGCTGCAGATGCTTCCATGGTTTCCATGAAATGTTCATCTGGATTTTGTGCATGAAGCTGACGTCATGGTGACGGAGCGAGAAGAAAAGCTTTGCAGGCCGTCGGGTGGAGTGGCATCACAGCTTACTCAGCTGCAGCCCTCTGGGGTTCGATTCCTGACCTCATGGCCTTTGCTGCTTGTCTTCTCTCTGTCTCTCTGTCCATTTCCTGTCTGGCAGCTGACAGTAAAGGTCAGTAAAGTAACATTGTCAGGAAGGACATTCATCCAGACCTGGAGAATTTCTGAAACCAGTGTTGGATGGACCGAACTAAAACTTCAGCAGCGCTAACCGCAAAGAGCTAATCATAAACAAACACTGCTCAGCGCTACACCAACACGGTACTTAGCTTCAACCATGTCGTTGCAACATAGCATAGCGCCCTCTACTGGGTCATATCTGTTATTGCACACCTTCCTGTTCGGCTTGCACTTCAGGACTTTTCACTCATGTTTTCAGTTTTAGAGTTGAGTTTTGCTGACTGTGTTGCTCTTCACCTTAATTTGCTGTGACAGGACTTCAGTCAGAAATCATGCAGGATATTAATGAAAGCGTGTCGACCACCGCTAACTCCAAACTTTTCCTCAGCTCATAGCATATGAGGTGAGAGTTTTCAGTGTTTCAGTCTGAAAAGCGCCAGGAGCCGTCAGAGGTTTCCGTTTTTCTGCAGGAAGCTGTAACATCTGGATTCGTTCTGACTAAACGTCTTATAACGAATCAACAGAAACTGAGCTGCTGTTTCCATATCTGACAGAAAGTCAATTATGCTTTTTTTCATTGGGCTGTTTTATCTGTTTTTCTTTCTGCTGCTGTTTGATTTTCCTTCATCACCCTCCTCCTCCTCGCTCATGCTTCCCAGCAGGGAGTCAGACAGACGGACGATATCCACAGATGAGTGAACGAGTGGCTGATGGACAGGATGAGTTGGAGATGAAGGGAACTCCAGCTTTGAGAGTCGGATCCTTCAGGCAGCGAGAAGGCAGAAAGGTTTTCTCTGCAGGAAACTTCCTCATCTTCCTCATCTTCTTCTTTGAGATAAATTTATCTCCATGTCTACGTCTTCCTGGACCGTCTGGACGTCTTCGTCCTGCTGTTTGTCTTGATGCAGACAGAGGACTGTGGGCGTAAACTGCCATTTCTAAAGTTATACAACAGAAAATTAACAGCAGTAATTTGGGTTGTTTAAGAGAAAACATGGCGGTTCATTTATCAATCAGTCGTATTTTCATCATGTTATTTACTTATTTATAAATGTCACAGTTTCAAACTAAACATTTAGTTGATTCAAACCTAAATATTTAGCTTACAAACAAAAATATTTAGCTTTGATCTAACTAAATATTCAGTTTGGAACAAAAATATTTGATTAGGAAGCTAAATAATTAGCTTCAAACTAAATATTAGAAAACTAAATATTCAGTTTAAAGCTAATTATTCAGATTTCAGAATATTTAGTTTGAAGCTAAGTATGTAGTCTGAAACTAAATATTTAGTTCACATATTAACTATTTAGCTTTAAGCTAAATATTTTTGTAGGAGCTAAATATTTAGCTTTTTATTATTTAGTTTGAAAGTGTGACATTGGAAATAACATTTATAAATATATAATTTTGAAAACTGAACTGTCATATTCTTCTCTTCCTACAGGCTAAATAACTCAGATTATTGCTGCTAATTTCCTCCATATTCAGACTCAGTTTGGTTCTGAACATCGTTCCTCAATAATTCAGCTCCGTTTATCCATCCCATAATAAAACTGTCGTATTTAAATCTTCTGCAGCTGTCGGAGCCAAACTGTCACTAATGAGTGGAAGAGACTTTTTAAATGTGGAGTCCGACCCGAGTCGGGTTGCAGATCCTGGATCTGGATCTTTAACCAGCCTCTGCTGCTGTCTGAGCAGAAACGTCCTGAGAAACAGAGGAAGGAATATTCTGGTGAAGTTGAAGTTTCTCCTGCTTCTTAAAGGGGCAGAATCGACTTTTTAAGCTTTGCATCATGATATAAAGTTATTCCCTCATCAGAAATAGACTTAGAATGTTGTCTTGATTCTTTGATGCATGTTTGAGAAATTCTTTAATCTCCATGGCAACCATTAAGCTGCTCCTTCAGACTAGCCAGCAGCAATTAGCAAACATCTGCTGAGCTCATCGTAGAAGCTACTTCTCAGAGTGACGCTGGTAAAAATGTTAAAGCGTTAATAGAAGAGCCATGTTGGGATGACTTCCTGTAGGCGGAGCTTCTGACAGAGCAGGAGCTTCTTAAAGAGACAGAGGCCCAATGTCAAGACGTTCAATTTGATATGTAGCATTTTTATAACAATTGAAGGTAGCAGAGTTGCCTACAGGAATAACTCTGAAGAATTTGAGTTAATATGAGTTACAACATTTAATGAAAGCATGTTTGAATTTGAATTGAATTTGCCTATAAAACACACAATTCTGCTCCTTCAGTCTGTTTGTATTTGGAGGATGAAGTGAAGTGAAACATTTTGCTGCCTGTTTTTGCAGCCTGTTAAGCTCGGTTTCTCCTTCAGTCAGTGCCTCCGCCTGGACCAGAACCACGTTCCTCAGACGCAGGAGTTTCTGTTTTCAGGAGTTTTCTGCTGAGGCCATCAGAAGATGTCAGCAGCATCTCTGCTCTCCTTCACCCTGACCTGCAGTCAGCAGAGGAGATGTATGCATCCTCACGGCCGGCTGTTGTCCTGGAACAACCTCCTCTCTGCCGGCGCTTTGCGCTGAGAGCCGACCTCCACTTCCTCCACCCAGGATTTGGGTTTTCTCTCCTGGTCCAGCGTTGTTTAAGCCGCTGGAACGTTTCTGACTCCTCCAGATAAACTCTGCTGAGTCTGAAGCTGCTCCACATTCAGATGCTTCAGATGTTCGCTCTCTGCTTCAGGCTCTGGCTGTGTGAGTGTGTGTGTTTCTTTGCACTAACAGTGAGTGTGTCCATTCCTGCTGTGAGTCCAGCCGTCCCCCCGGTGTGTGTGACTCAGACAGTATGTGTGTGTGCATGTGTGTGTGTGGGTTCCTATTTGCTCCGTCAGCCCAGCCATGTGCATGCAACACATGCTTCACGCTCTATTTGTGTCTCAGTTGGTCTGTGTGTTCATGCCAGTTGTGTTCATATTGCTGTCTCCTGAGCGGGGTGTGTGTGTGTGTGTGTGTGTGTGTGTTCAGACATCTGAAGGGTTTTAGTAAACACAGTGACAAACAAACCCTGTTTCAGCTTTAGCCTCCTAATCATCTGCTCATAATAAATATTGGCTCTTAAACCTGTCAGATTAATAATAGCAGAACCAAAGAGTAAAAACTAAGTACACCCCATGACCCAACAGGGCCACCATCCTTCACTTTATCATTCTCTCTTTGTGGATAAATATTGGTCTAATATTGCTTCAGCACAGGCTGAGGTTTGGACTTTGACTAGGCCTTCCTGATGTAGGGCTACATGCAGTATAATGCAGATTATAACCAGATCTGAATCAAAAAGCAGCTCTAACCAGCTGAACTCAGTGTTTCGGTGGTTTTTCAGTTTCCTGGAAGTTTGTTCCAGATTTGCGGAGCATAGAAGCTGAATGCTGCTTCTCCATGTTTGGTTCTGATGCAGAGCAGAACCAGAACCAGAAGAGCTGAGAGGTCTGGAGGGTTGCTATGACAACAGCAGATCTTTTGTGAATTTGGAGGGAAAACATCTTCACTTTGTTTTTTCTCCGGTTGGATCTTTAAATCTTAAAATGACTGTAAACTGACGGTGGCAGCAGGTTGCAGCAGCTCTTTAGTTCTCTGCTTGAATCGTTGCTGTTTGGACAATTCTTCCCTCTGGTTCTGGATGCTGAACAGCTGGAAGGATTTCTGCTTTTACTTTTCCAACTTTCAGACACCAGTTATGATGCGTAACCGTGGCAACAAGGTGTTGTTTTTTTTCAACTCGGAGCAGCTGATTAGCATCTCAAAAGCTCAACTAACACCTGAACTTTGACTCCATATCCCAGCGGCGTTGAAAAGCTTCATGGATGCAGAGGGACAGGAAGTTGCATCATCTCTTCTGTGTGGAAACAGGAAAAACTAACTGGATGAACTTCAAATCCAATAAAGGATCTAGACAGTTTTCCATTTATCATGGCATTTAACGGATCTTATCCCCTACTCCAACATCTCTCTGCCCGGCTTCTAACCAGACTGAGATTTAAAGAGAAGCAGCAAAAGCAAAGGAGGTGGATTAGCACCTGATGGCGTCATCAACTACACGTTACTGTGGAATGTTGTC
>NW_015117473.1:13171-17340 GCF_001443285.1 Poecilia latipinna
ACTGGATGAACTTCAAATCCAATAAAGGATCTAGACAGTTTTCCATTTATCATGGCATTTAACGGATCTTATCCCCTACTCCAACATCTCTCTGCCCGGCTTCTAACCAGACTGAGATTTAAAGAGAAGCAGCAAAAGCAAAGGAGGTGGATTAGCACCTGATGGCGTCATCAACTACACGTTACTGTGGAATGTTGTCTCTGTTTCAGATGCTGAGCTGCTAGCATGTCAGGACAGACAGTCTTCAGTCAGAGGCTCCTTCAGATTTGCTGCAAGCCTGACTGCTACTGGAGATCCTTCCAGCCCACAGCATCACCATCCACAGCGACTCTCTGAAGACACCTGAATGATCAACATTTAATTTCCCTTCAGGATAAATAAAGGATTTCTGAATCCGGCGGCCATCTTGTTTCTAGAGGAGAGGATTTCTCCTCCAACCCTCCAGAGCAGTCCAGTGTTTCTGTTTCTCTGTCGTGACCTTTAACTCAATCCCACTGACGGCGAGGAAAGAGAGAGGAGGAGGGCCGTGAACAGAGAAGAAATGAGCAGCTTCACACCTACGGAGGAAACGAAGCGCTTCCTCTCCAGATTCTTCTTGGAGGAATAAATGAGTCGGTGTGGAGGGTGGAGTGGATCTGTTTAAGGTGTTAATTTGTGGATCCTTTCCTGGCAGTGGCAGCTGTGTGGAGACGCCCTCCTGCTTCCTGGATGACCTTTCATTACTGTTAGCATCCTGCCATTATCCCGTCCCTTTAATTACAGTCATCAGAACCAGCAGGACCAGCAGGACCGGGTCGTCCCAGTCCGGCTTTGTCTTTTTCTCTCTCATACTTTGTTTTTAACTGTTGTGTGTGCTGCAAACTTCAGCCACACACACACACACACACACACCAGGGTGATGTCAGCCTGTGTTATAGACACACATCCCTGCTGCTCAGCCATGACATCATTATCTCACACACACACTTGATGGAATGAGACGAAGCAGGATCATAAACCTGGATTGTGTCCCATCAGGAGCTGGATGATAATCTGATGAACGATGGGATGTTTGTGTTCCTGGGACATAAATAAATCAGAATAGATGCAGCTGTGATCTCATTTCTCCTTATTAAAGCCGAACGATTTATTAAACTGAAGCAAATACGATATCTGAGATTGTTGCTATTGAGTTTTTTAATTTGGGTTTAACATGGACTTTAACTTGTTCATTTAGATGAACTAATTGTACTGATGTGTTAAAGTTGTTGACATAATTATTTGTTTGTTTTTACACTGTTTTCTGCTTTAAGCCGATCTGATTGGACGCTGGGAATGTCTGCTGCTGTGTTCAGGTTGTTAGCCCACATGTACGATGCTCTGATTCAGGTTTCCATCTCTCCCTCTGCTGAAGCCAGTTTCTCTGAATCCTCCCAGGCTGATGAAAGGTTATTGCTGTGAGTTACAGCAGCTCGACATGCGGTCATATTTAAAGAAGACTCAGATCCAGACACTGAAAGGACATTTTTATGCTCAGTTTGTCCTTGAGATCTTTGCCCAACGTGGGTCTTTGTTTTTAATCCAATCAGCATGAAGACACCAGCGGCTGTCTCTCCGTTTAATCCAATCAGGTTTTGGATGCAGTTTGTTGCCGGCCAGAATGAGTCGGGCCGTCCACCTGGTGTTCAGATCCAATAAAATCAAATCATGGACAACCGTGAAGTCCTGATCTCTCTGCCGTGATTGGAGGAATGAACAGACTCCACCAGAAAGAGTCAGTCAGTCATTTGTTCATTTCCTGTTGGAAAAATTAAAAACTCATTTATTATCATTGGAAATATTTTCAGAACCGACTGAAACATGGTTCTGTTTTCTTCTCAGCAGGACAACAATGAAGCAAACGGCTTCTCTGTGTTCGGTCTCCATGGTAACAAACACTTGTGTTGTAGTTCTCATGTGATGTCACTCTGTAGCTGGCAGCCATCTTGGTAGGTAGTTGCTATGGCAACGACAAACAAGCCACAAGCTTTGAATTAGCTCTCAATTTTCTATCTAACCTATAAACAATATCAGTACAACTGTTACTTGATTATCATTTTTAGTACTCTACCGGCCTCTGTGTAGTACTAAGATAAATATTAATTATATTTATATCTTGCTTCATAACTAGCAAATTTAGCACAGCTAATGTAGCTTTTACATGCAGCCTGTTGTTTACTGACCGTCGTTCATCCTTTACAAATCCGTTTAGACACTGACTGTACAGATGACAAGCTCATCCTTCGTGTTAAGTAGTGAGCTTCAGTTGGACATCAGAGGCAGCTCGTCCACATCGTCTGACATGTTTCCATTCTCTGTCTTACACGGGTCGGTCCTGACAGAAGCCATTTTGTTTATGTAACTTTCTCTCACACGCTGGTTAAGAGTTTCCACATATTTTCTTTTTGTTGGAGGCCAGGGGTCGCTGTGCTTTGTGCTGCGCTTGCCTACCAAGATGGCGCCGATCACTTCTGGTCCAGACTTGTGGTAACTATGTGCAGCGTTCCTCATCACTTCTGTTACTGGACCATCAGGATGTTTAATCACCGGTTCAGCTGAACCGTTCCCTGTTCAGCTGAAGTCCTGACTGGTGTTCCTCTCAGAACCTACTGGTGGACCAGCATTCCCAGTAGTCCAGGTTTTAATGGTGGTTTACGCCTCGTCTCCGCCAGTGTTGTGTCCATCACAGAGCATCACCACCAGCATCAAGCCAGATTCATTAGCAGATAAAAATGAAAAGGAATAATTTGACTCACAGTTTTCTTCGGAAAGATTTAGATTTTTCCATTTCTTCCACATATTGGAACAATTCAGTTTTAAAATGAGGGATTATAATCCAGATTGTTATGATGGTGTAAAATAAATGAGAATTTACCACAAAGAGCGGAAAATGAAACGTTGAGCCTTGAAAATATCAGCTGATGTGACTCTGAGTTGTCTTGATGTCATCTGGACTCAGTGGTGACCTCACAGATTCAAGGTTCATTCTGTACAAGGCCACAGCGTGTGTGTGTGTGTGTGTGTGTGTGTGTGTGTGCACGTGTTATATATGACTCAGAGGGAGAGAGGCTGAAGCATCTGAAAGAGCCTCAATAATTTATAATGTTCTGGATTTACATCTCACACACACAGGTTGCAGCTGAAAACTAAACGAATCTTTTTCAGTACCTGAAGTAACGGAGCGTCACACACATCCAGCCTGAACGCAGGTATCTGAACGCTGAGCCGATCCGTTTGCTCGCTGCTGCTGCTGACGTTAAGCGCCGTGGTTCCCAGTCAGAGACGTCATGAGAAGCTGCTGGTCTCGCGTGCCAGACAGGCTGCATGCTGACCTACTTTGGTTCAGATTCTGTATTTTTTATGAGGCTGGAAGAAGCAGACGCTCTCAGCACAAATGGAGATGGATACATACGGCTCAATGCAATCCATACAATCCCATCACACACACACACACACACACACACGGCCTGGAATGAAGCAGAAATCTCTTCATGAACGTCTTTATTCACATGCACACCTTAAAACCACCAAGGATCCCGGTTGGCATAGAGACAGACGCCTGAAGGACAGACTTTCAGACACGAAGCATAAAATCACAGATGCTCAAGGAAATGTCAGCAGCTTCCTGGGAAAATGATCAAAGGAAGTCATGATGCGTGTGACACACACACACACACACACACACACACATCCATAGGCTGCATGCAAACCACGGACAGCTTCTCATTAGTGTGCAGCAATGGCTGCCGGTTTCATTTCTGTTTGTTTCTGCCTTGTTTGTGTAAAAGGAAAACTTTAAGCGTCTTCACAGCTTTTCCTTTCTTTTCCATTCCGGCGCTTTCCGTGCTCCTCTCCCAGTTAGCTCATGAGCTACTGCTCAGATCGACTGACTGGAGAAACTCTGGTCATTTCCACATTACTGCAGCAGAACCAAACACACCGGGTTCATACCAGAGGAGATTTAACTGGGAATGTTGTCTAAACTCCGAGCACAGTGGGAGCAAACCAGTTCATACTGATCTTAAACTGGGACCAACGGCCCACAGGCTGAAACCTGAGCTTCTGGCATCACTTTCACTGTCTAACAACCTTTTCAAAGTCCAGTCTACAAACATCTGTGTTGCTCCCTCTAGTGGCAGACAGAAGAAATG